>NC_052100.1:14585439-14668180 GCF_015852505.1 Tachyglossus aculeatus
GAGGAGGAGATCAAGGACCGGGTGGAGGATTAGGGGAGGGTCAGGACCAGGCAGAGGAGGAGGGCCAAGATTGGTTGAGGAGGAGGGACAGGACCAGGCAGAGTAGGATGGCCAGGACCAGGTGGAGGAGGAGGGTCATCACCAAGTAGGGAAGGAGGGCAGGGGCCAGGGCGGGGAGAAGGGCCAGGACCAGGCAGAGGGCCAGAACCAGAACCAGGCAGAGGTACACAGCCAGGACCAGGCAGAGGAAGAGGGCCAAGACCAGGCGAGGAAGAGGTTCAGGACGAGGCTGGGGAGGTGGGACAAGACCAGGTGGAGGTGAATGGCTAGACCAGGAGGAGGATCGTGGTCAGGGCCAGGCGGAAGAGGAGGGCCAAGACCAGGCAGATGTGTGGGACCTGGACCAAGGGGTGTCCTAGGAGCTGGACCGGGCGGAGGAGGAGGGCCAGGAGCAGTGGGGGAAGGAGGACCTGGAAAAGGTGGAGGAAGAAGCCCAGGACAAACGGAGGAGGAGATCAATGAGGAGGACCAGGACCAGGAACAGAGGGACCTGCCCTGGTCCATGCCCTCCTTCCCTGCCTGGTCATTGTCCTCCTCCTCCACCTGGTCCTGGCCATCCTACTCCTCAAGGTGGAGGAGGAGGGCCAAGACCTGGCCAAGGAGGAGGGACAAGGCCAGGCAGAGGAGAAGACCCAGGACCAGGGGGAGGAGGACGGCCTGGATCAGGTGGAGGAGAAGGGCCAAGGAAAGACGGATGTGTATGGGCAAGAGAAGGGAAAAACGGGCCAGGACGGGGCAGAGGAGCTGGGCCAGGTCCGGGTGGTGGAGGAGGGCCAGGACCTGGACGAGGAGGAGGGACAAGACCAGGCAGAGGAGAAACACCACCAGGGACATGAGGAGGACAAGGACCAGTTAGACGCGGAAGGCCTGGACTAGGCTGAAGCGGAGTGACAGGTACAGGCAAAGGAGGAAGACTAGGACCCGATTTTGGAAGAAAGGCACGACCAGATTGAGGAGGAGGGCCACGATCAGGAAAGGGAGTGTGGCCAGGACCGGGCTAGATGCAGCGGGCCAGGACCTGACTGAAGAAGAGGGTGTGCAGGGTCAAGACCAGGCAGGGGAAGAAGGCCAGGCCCAAGCATGCGGGGGGGGGGGGGGTAGGACCAGGCGGAGGAGAAAGGCCACGAGCTGAGTATGCTCTCAACTAAGGGGAGAAAGAGGGCCCGAACCAGAGTCAGGTCAGTGGGACAGGACCAGACAGAGGAATATGGCCTGGATCAGGTGGAGGAGGCCCAGGACCAGTCGGAGGAGGTGATCAAAGAGCCGGCAGATGTGGAGGGCCAAACCTTGCCGATGAGGAGTGTCAGGACCAGGCAGAGGAGGAGGGCCAAGACGTGGTCTAGGACGGGGGTGAGGGCCAAGTGAAGGTGGGACTCCAGGATGAGGAGGATGGCTAAGGCCAGGCAGACATAGAAGGCCAAGACCAGGTAGAGGAGGAGAGCAAGAATCAGACAGAGGTGGAGGGCCGGGATCAGATGGAGGAGGAGGGCCACCACCAAGAAAAGGAGTGTGACCCGGATTGGGATTTAGGAGGCCAGAACAAATTAGACATGGGCCAGGACAAAGTTGAAGCAGAGGGCCAGGAACAGGTGAAAGTGGCGGGCAAGAAGAAGGAGTACGAGGGGGACGAAGACTAGGCGGAGAAGGAGAGCCAAAACCAAGTGGGAGAGGAGGGCTGGGACATAGCACAGGAAGGGCCAGAATCAGGCTGAGGTGGAGCATCAGGACCAAATAGGGATAGGCCTTGCCTAAAATTTACAGTTAAGAGTTAGGCTTAGACTTAAGGTTGGGTAAGGTTCAGTAAGGTAAGAGTTCAGTTTAAAGGTTTGGTTTTTTGGTTCGGTTTAGGGTTATTGTTTAGGTAAGTGTAAAGGCTAGGGATCCTGTAAGGTTAATGATAACCTACCATTGAAAATGAAAATTAGCACAAGTCGATTTTAGAAGAGCTTTACGCTGCAGGGCAAAGATCTGTGAAGATGTATCGTCTGTTACTGCATTACCTATCTGCATGGAGCCGAACATGTGACATTTCAAAAAGAGCACATGTGGCATTCTGTGGCGTAGGTGTTTCAACACAAGTCTAGCACCAGGCGGAAGAAGGTGGCCAGCCCAATGTGGAAGTAATAATAATAATGATGATGGCATTTGTTTAGCGCTTACTATGTGCAAAGCACTGTTCTAAGCACTGGGGGGTACAAGGTGATCAAGTTGTCCCACGTGGGGCTCACAGTCTTAATCCCCATTTTTACAGATGAGGCTCAGAGAAGTTAAGTGACTTGCCCAAGGTCACACAGCAGACTTGTGGTGGAGGCAGGATTCGAACCCATGACCTCTGACTCCAAAGCCTTCTTTCCACGAGCCACGCTGCTTCTCTAAGTAGAAGTAGAAGTAGAGGGCCAGGACTGTGTGGAGGAGCAGGGCCTGGACTAGGCGGAGTAAGAAGGGCCTAAACCAAGTGGAGGAGAGGAGGGACCAGGACTAGGAAGAGAAGTAGGCCCAGGATCGGGGCTGAGAAACGGGGGGCCAGCACCCAGGCGGAGGTGGACTTCCAGGACTGGGTGTAGGAGAGCATAGTACTTGAGACGAAGAGAAGCAGCTGAACAGTTGCCATGTTAGCGCAAAGATGTTTGTTACCCTTTCTGTCCACTGTTATTGCTGAAGTTGAACAGACAACATGCAATGTCAACGCGCGTTCACTTACCATGTTTTTTAAGATTGAAACATATTTCATTAGGGTTCATTTTAAACTTGCCTTCCTGTATAAGATAGAAGAAAATTGATATGTGCAAACAAAAAAAAAAGACTCCTGTTGAGCTGCATAGGGCCTTTGCGAAAATCGGTGTAAGCATCTGTTTCCAATTTTTGCTATTTCACTTGGATACTTAACAGCCAAAATTTCCTGATGCGCCCATTAAGTGTTTCGTGGCAGAGGAGGTTTCTCCCCGAAACTACTTTATACAGAGTGGAGAAAACACACATTCACTTAACATACTCAACTCTCACTTAACAGGCTAGATGAAAATTGAGTCATAGAGAGTACTAGATAACGATATGGTCCTGTACAAAACAAGGCAAGGAAATTGGGTGCCAATTGGTGACGATTTGGAGCGTTTCCCCTCAGGTGACCTGTGAAAGACTCGAGAGAAACACATTTGGATAAAGGTTTTATGAAACAGAAACCTCACCTAAGTGGCAAAACATGGGGGAGAAAAATGATAGACAGTAAATTAGACTCCTAATCCGATAATCATTGCAAGGATCGGTGTAGGCATCTTCTGATTCAGGTTTCGCTATTATACCTCGAACTAAACAGTTGAAATTTCGGGACGTGTGCATCAAACATTTCCGTACAGAGTGGGTTTTAACCTAAGCAACTTTTACTGGCGAAAAGGCGGTATTCACTTCATACATTCACTCTTTCTTAAACGACTATAAGTAAAATGAGTAATACAGAGTACCTGACTCGTAGAAGGTTGAACACTGTAAAACAAGGATCAGTGTAATTATCTTCTGTCACTATTTTGCTGAACTGACAACTTGAAATTGCAAGATGTGTCAATAGGACATTTCGTGCCACACTAGTTTAGTTTTCCCTCAAGCTGATTCTCTACGAGAAACACACTTTTGATAACGGTTCTTTTTTAACTTGCCTTCTTTGCAAGTGAGACGAAAAATGATACATGCCGAAATACGATACATGTAGCTTTTGGTAAGTGGTAGACCGTGTGCTTTCTCCACTCTGTAAAAGTCACTTGCGTTGAAACCCCTTTGGTACGAAGTAGTAGATAGAGCTTTCCACGACTCATTTTCTTTCCAGCCAGTTAAGAGTGAATGTATTAAGTGAATGTGTGTTTTCTCCATTCTCTAAAGGTCAGCTCTGTTGAAACTTCTCTTGTAAAAAATACTATATGGGCAGTTCATGAAATTTCAACTGCCTCGTTTTCCAAGTCCATAAAAGCTAAATAAGTGAAACAGAAGATGCATACACCGATTCCTGCAAGTACAGTGAGTAGCTCAACAATAGATCTAGTTTCTGCAAATATCATTTTTCTCTCTATAGCTGCAAACGAACAGCAAGTTAAAAAAAAGACATTTGTACCAAACGTCTCATTTCTTTCAATCCCATCAGAATCACTTGAGAGAAAATTCGTGAATCACGAAATGTCCATATTGACTCATCTTCAGTGTTCGACCAATACTGTGACAGAAGATTGTATCAAACATCTTTGCCTTGCCCAGTTTTCTGCCCTCACCGTGTACAGTACTCTGCATGGCTCATTTTCTTTCTAAGCTGTTAAGTAGCACGATATGTTAATTGAACGTGTTTTGTCTGCATTCTCTAAAGTCACTTGCGTCCAAACACACCCCTGATAGGAAAGCGTATGGGCTTTTCATGAAATTTGAATTGCTTAGACCTTAGAGAAAGAAGCACTGGCTCAAAGGAAAAGAGCACAGACTTGGAGTCAGAGATCAAGGGTTCAAATCCTAGCTCCACCAATTGTCAGCTGTGTGATTTTGGGCAAGTCACTTAACTTCTCTGTACCTCAGATACCTCATCTGTTAAATAGGGATTAAGACTCTGAACCCCACGCAGGACAACCTGATCAATTTCTTTCCTCTCCAACGGTGAGAACAGTGTTTTGCACATAATAAGCGCTTAACAAATGCCATCATTATTATTATTATTCTAAGTCAAATAGCAAATGCTGAAAGAGAAGACACCTACCTTGATCCTTACACTGTACCTCATCTAGAGTCTGGTTTTCTACAATGTACCATTTTTGCCGCTTGTAAAAACTACCTGCAAATTAGGCAAGATAAAACAGAAACTTTATGATATGTGAGTTTCCTCTCAAGTTTAACACAGTCACTTGATGAAAAACACGTGTGGAAAGAAATGACATATGAACGCAGCTGAAAATTTCAAATGGTCATTTACAAGTGCAGCAACAAGGTGACAGAAGGTAGTTACACTGACTCATTGTTTTACAGTATTCAGCCCTCTAGGAGTGCTAGTGTTCTGCATGACTCATTTTTCTTCCAGCCATTAAGAAAGAGTCAACGTGTTAAGTGAAAGTGCGTTTTCTCGATTCTGTAAAATCGATTGCCTAAGAAACCCCTTTGGTACGAATGCTCTATGAGCGCACTTCACAAAATTTAAACTGTTTTGTTTGAAAAAGAATAGCAAAAACTGATACAGAAGATGATTACACCGATCCTTACCTTCGATTAGCTGATCGAGTCTAGTTTTCTGCATGTATTATTTTTCTTCTATGTTGCTACGTAGGCAAGTTAAAAAAACGAAAAGATAGTAATATCGATCTTTTCACTGTAGTATTCAGCCTTCTACGAGTCCTACTACTCTGTATAACTCGTTTTTCTTCTAGCCAGTTAAGAAACCAGTGAATGTGTTAAATGAATGTTGCTTTCACCTTTCTGTAACAGTCGCTTGCATAAAACCCCTCTGCTACAAAATGTTTTATGAGCACTTCTCGAAAATTCAACTGTTCAGTTCAGGTAAAAACAGTAAACCTGAAATAGAAGATGCCTCCACTGATCGTTGCACTGATTAGATGATCAGGAGTCTAGTTTTCAGAATGTATCACTTTTCTTCTGTGTTGCCACGTAGTTCTAGGTTGAACTAGAACCTTTTCTATTCTTTTCTAACCTTTTCTATGTGTTTCTCTCAATCCTATCACAGTCACCTGACGGGGAAACGCGATTGGTACCAAATGTCATAAGAACGCATCTTGAAGTGCAGTGCACTGCACGAATCAGAAGGCATCTTCTGTTTCAGTATTGGGATAGTATACCTGGAACTGAGCTGTTGAAATTTTATGAAGCACCTATATAGAATTTTGTTCCAGAAAGGTTTCAACACAGCTTACTTTTACAAATTGGAGGAAACACACATTCCTTCACTTAACATATTCATTCTTACTTAACAGGCTAGAAAGAAAATGAGTCATGCAAAGTACTAGACAGTTAGAAGGCTGAATACTGCAAAGTGAGGATCGTGTAACTATCTTCTGTCACCTTATTGTTATGCATAATAGTGACAATTTGAAACTTTCAGCTTTCCATATGGCGTTTCGTTCAACACGAGTTTACCATCAGGTGACTCCTGCAAGGACTGGGGAGAAAACACACATTTCATAAAGTTCATTTTTAACTTGCAAGATAGAAGAAAAATGATGCATGCAGAAAACCAGATTCCCGATCAAGCATATACTTTAGTGCAAGGATCGGGGTAGACATTGTCTGGTTCAGTATTTTCTATTTGACTTGGAACTAAACAATTTAATTTTCATCAAAGCCCCATCTACTATTTCGTACCAAAGGGGTTTCAACGCAAGTGACTTTTACAGAGTGGAGAAAACACACGGTCTACCCCTTACCAGAAGCTACATGTATCATGTATTTCGGCCTGTATCATTTTTCATCTCACTTGCAAAGAAGGCAAGTTAAAAAAGAACCGTTATCAAAAGTGTGTTTCTCTTAGAATCAACTTGAGGGAAAACTAGTGTGGCACGAAATGTCCTATTGACACATCTTGCAATTTCAAGTTCTCGGTTCAGCAAAATAGTGACAGAAGATAGTTACACTGATCCTTGTTTTCCAGTGTCCAGGCTTCTACGAGTCTAGTACTCTGTATTATTCATTTTACTTCTAGCCGTTTAAGAAAGAGTGAATGTATTAAGTGAATATGCCTTTTCGCCAATCAGTAAAAGTCGCTTAGGTTAAAACCCCTCTGGTGTGAACACCTCCCGAAATTTCAACTGTTTAGCTTGAGGTAAAATAGCGAAACCTGAATCAGAAGATGCCTACACCGATCCTTGCAATGATTAGCTGATTAGGAGTCTAATTTACTGTCTATCATTTTTCTCCCATGTTGCCACGTAGGTGAGGTTCTATTTCATAAAAACCTTTACCAAATGTGTTTCTCTCGATCTTTCACAGTCACCTGAGGGGAAACGCTCCAAATGTCACCAAATTGGCACCCAATGTCATGGGAACACATTTGAAATTTAAAATATTCAGTTCAATGTTGAGCATTAGGATGACAGGAGATAGTTACAAAGGATCCTTGCCTTGTTTTGTACAGACATACCGGTGTCTAGTACTCTCCCTGACTCAATTTTCATCTAGCCTGTTAAGTGAGAGTTGAGTATGTTAAATGAATGTGTGCTTTCTCCACTCTGGAAAAGTAGTTTCAGGTGAAACCCCTCTGCCAGGAAACACTTCATGGGTGCATCAGGAAATTTCAGCTGTTAAGTTACAAGTAAAATAGCAAAAATGGAAACAGATGCTTACACCGATTTTTGCACAGCCCAGTGTGGATCAACAAGAGTCTAGCTTTCTGCATGTATCAATTTTCTTCTGTCTTATACAGAAGGCAAGTTTAAAATGAACCCTAATGAAATATGTTTCAATCTTATAAAACAATGGCAAAGGAACGCGCGTTGACATTGCATGTTGTCTGTTCAACTTTCAGCAATAATGTGACAGAAGAGTAACAAACATCTTTGCCCTGCATGGCAGTGTTCAGCTCTCCATGTCAAGGAGTCTGCCTGACTCATTATCTTTCTAGCTTAAGAGTGAATATGTTCAACGAATGTGTATTTTCTCAGTTCTGTAAAAGGCAGTTGCGTTGAAACCCCTCTGATACAAAATGGTAGAGGGGTTTTCACGAAATTTTAATTGTTTAATTTCCTAGTGAAAAACTGAATACAATACTGAAACTTTTCTGCGTGTATCATTTTTCTTCTATCTTGCAAGTTAGGCAAGTTAAACAAAACAAGTTCAACTGTTCAATTCCATGTAAAACAGTAATTCAGGAACAGAAGTATACACCCTTCTTTGCTCTGCAATATGCAGGCCATCTAGTTTTCTGCCTATATACTTCTTTCTACCTCTATCCTTCTTAGTAAGCTAGTTAAATAAGAAAGATGACAACTTCTGTGCTTCCTTCAATTCCGTCAAAGCCACTTGCGTTGAAACCTGTATGGAAAGCAATGTCATATGATCTCCCCTTGAAATTTCAAATGTACATATAAAATGATACAGTAACAGAAGCTACCTAGACTGATCCTTGTCTTGCAGTTTTCAGCTCAAAAGCAGTGGAGTTCTCTGCATGAGTCATTTTTCTTCTAGCTTGCTGAGTAACCGTGAATGTGATGAGCAAATATGCGAGTTCTCCCATCACTAAAGATCACTTGCTTTGAAAGCCCTCTTGGACGAAATACTAGATGGGTGTTAAGAGTGGGGGAAGGGGGTTTAAGAAAAATTCAACTATTCAATTCCATGTAAAATGGTAATGCAGAAACAGAAGATCTCTTCACTGATTTTTCTACTGCTGTGTACAGCGAATCAGGAGTCTCAGGCTCTGAGAGTACCCTTTGACTTCTACCTTGCAAAACTGGCAAGTGAAATAAGAATGTTGATTGTTTCTGTGTTCCTATCAATCTGTGTTTCTTTCCAGTCCGGCCAAACCTACTTGCGTTGATACCGGGATGGCATGAAATATACGGAAGTCTTCTTCAAATATCAAATGTCCAGATAAATGCACAGCAGGAATCTAGTCACCGAGAGCTCTACATGGATCCTTACCCTGCAGGATATAACCGATTAAGAGTCTTCTGCACAAGTCACTGTTCTTCTGGGTTGGTAAATCAGAGTGTGTGTGTTAAGTAAATGTGCGTTTTCTCCATTTTGTAAAAATAAACGGTTTTGAAACCCCTCTGATATGAAAAACTATAAGGGCGCTTCATGAAAGTTCAACTGTTCAGTTCCATGGAAACCAAGTAAATACGGAAACAGAAGATAGCTTCACCGATCCTGGCACTGCAGTGTGTACCTTATCAGGAGTCTAAGTTTGTACGTGCATCATTTTCCTTCTATGTTGCAAGGTTAGCAAGTTAAATTTAATGTGTGTTTCTCTTAATAGTATCACAGCCATTTGAGGAGAAACTCGTGTGGTATGAAATGTCATATGAACGCACCTTGAAATTACTAATGTACAGTTCAGTGTTCAGCAATAAGGTGACAGGTAATAGGTACACGGATCCATGTTCAGTTGAAACCCCTCTGATCCGAAGTAGTATATACGGGCGTTTCATGAGATTTCAACTGTTTAGTTCCAAGTCAAATAGCAAATACAGAAACAGAAGATGCCAACCCTGATCCGTGAACTGCACTATGTACCTCATAAGGAGTCATGATTTCTCCATGTATCAGGTTTCTTCTATCTTGCATGGTAAGTAAATTTAAAAAAGAACCTTTGTAACTGGTGGTTTCAGTGTTCAGCCATCTACGGGTCTAGTCCTCTGGATGACTCCTTTTCTTTCTAGTCAATTAGGTGAAAGTGAAGGTGTGAAGTGAATGTGTGTTTTCTCAGTTCTGTAAAAGTCAGTTGCATTGAAAACACTGATACGAAATAGTATATGGACCCTTCAAGAACTTTCAAATGTTTGGTTCCAAGTCAAATGGTAAATACTGAAACAGAAGATGCCTACACGGATTCTTTGCACTGTAGTATGTAGCTCATCAGGAGTCCAATTTTCTGCATGTATCATTTTTTCATCTAACCCTAACACCAGCGTCTGCCTGGCCATGGACCTTCTCCTCCTGGTCTTGGCCCTCCCCTTTCTCCTGCACCTGGCCATCCTATCATATCGGGTCCGGACCCTCCTCCCCCACCTTGTCCTGACACTCCAACTCAGCCGGGTCTTGGTGCTCTTCCTACACCCAGTCCTGGAAGTCCACCTCCGCCAGGTGCTGACCCAATTCCTCAGCCCGATCCTGGCCCTACTCTTCTTCCTAGTCCTGGTCCTCCTCCTCCACTTGATTTAGGTCTTCTTACTCCGCCTAGTCCAGGCCCTGCTCCTCCACACAGTCCTGGCCCTCTACTTCCACATGGGGCTGGCCACCTTCTTCCGCCTGGTGCTAGACTTGTGTTGAAACACCTACGCCGCAGAATGCCACATGTGCTCTTTTTGAAATGTCACATGTTCGGCTCCATGGAGAAAGGTAATGCAGTAACAGACAATACATTTTCACAGATCTTTGCCCTGCAGCGTACAACTCTTCTAAAATCGACTTGTGCCAATTTTCATTTTCAATGGTACGGTTATCATTAACCTTACAGGACCCCTAGCTTTTACACTGATCCAAACAATAACCCTAAACCGCACCAAAAAACTAAATCTTTAAACTGAACCCTTACCTTACTGAACCTTACCCAACCTTAACTCTAAGCCTAACTCTTAACTGTAAATTTTAGGCAATGCCTAACCCTATTTGGGCCTGACGCTCCACCTCAGCCTGGTCCTGGCCCTTCTAACAATTGGTCCTGGCCCTTCCTGTGCTATGTCCCAGCCCTCCTCCCCCACTTAGTTTTGGCTCTCCTTCTCCGCCTAGTCTTGGCCCTCCTTGTACTCCTTGTTCTTGCCTGCCACTTTCACCTGTTCCTGGACCTCTGCATCAACTTTGTCCTGGCCCGACATGTCTGACTTGTTCTGGCCTCCTAAATCCCAATCCGGGTCACATTCCTTTTCTTCGTGGTGGCCCTCCTCCACCAGATGGCCCCCCCTCTTCAGCCGTGTCCAGGTCCTCCGCATCTAACGGATCCTGACCTCCTCAGCGCAGTCCTTGCCACACTCATCTTCCTGGTCATGGCCCTACTCGTCCATCTGGTCTTGGCTCTCCTCTTCATTCTGGTCATGACCTTCCTCCTCTGCTCGTTCTGTGCCTCTACCTCCTCCTGGTTCAGGCCCCCTTCCTCCCTTTTTTCTTGACGATATACCTCCACCTGTGGCTGGACATTCTCCTTCACCTGGTCCAGGACGTTCTCCTCTACCTAGTCCTGGCTTTCCCCCCTGCCTGCTCCTGACCCACCTACTGAGCCTGTTCCGGAACCTCCTCCTCCACCTAGTCGTGGCCTGCCTTCGCCGCCGGGTCCTGGCTGTCTGTATCCAGCTGGTCCTGGCCTCCTCAGCCCAGGCCTGGGCCATACCCCTTTACCACCTCCTGGCCCTTCTCATCAATCTGGTCCTCGTTCTCCACCTCAATCTGGTCATGGCCCTCCTCCTCTGCCCGTTCCTCCCCCTTCACCTCCTCGTGGTTCAAGCCCTCTTCCTTCCCTCTGTCTTGACCACACACAACCTCGTATTGCTAGACATCCTCCTTCACCTGGTCCAGGCCAGCCCCCTTTTCCTGGTCGTGGCCCACCTCTTCAGCCTGATCCCTGGCTCTCCTCCTCCACCTGGTCCTGCTCTTCCCACTCGGCCTAGTCCAGGCCCTCCTCTTCCACCTGATCCTGGCCCTCCTCCTCCACCTGGTCCTAGCCCCCTTCCTATGCCTGGGCCTGCCCATCTTCTCCTATCTTGTCCTGTCCTCCACCTAGACTGATCCCGGCCCCCTGACTCAGCTTTGTCCTGGCCTTCATCCAGTGCTATATCCCAGCTGTCCTCTTCCACCTTGTTTTGACCTTCCTTTGCCACCTATTCCTGGCCCCCTTCCTACTCCTGGTTCTTGCCCTCCACCTTCACCTGTTCCTGGCCTTCCTCTTCAGCCTTGTCCAGGCCCTCCGCATCTATCTGGTCCTGGCCTCCCTCTGCCCAGTCCTTGCTACACTCCTTTTCCTCCTTGTGTCCCTCCTACTCCATCTGATCCCGGCCCTCTGCCTCTGTTTGGTCCTCGCCCTCCTCCTCTACCTGGTTTCGGCCTTCCTCTTCGGCCCGGTTCTGGCCCTTTAACTCCCATTGGTCATGGCACCACACATTCGCCTGGTCTTGGCCCTCCACCTATGCCTGGCCTTGGCCATACTACTCAGCCTGGTCTGGCTGCACAGTTCCACCTGGCCTTGGCCCAGCTCCTTGACCAGGTCTTAGCCCTCCTCTTCTGCTTGGTCCTTACCCTCCCAATCGGCCAGGTCTTGGCCCTCCTCCTGTTCCTGCTCCTTGATCTCCTCCTCCATCTGATCTTGGGCCTCCCCCTCTACCTGGTCTGGGCCTTACTCCTCTGCCTGGTCCTGTCCCACTACCTGACTCTGGTTCGTACTACTTTCTCCCCTTGATCCTGGCCATACTCAGCTGACTGTTCATGGCCCTTCTCTGCATGGTCCTAGAACACCCCCCTCCTATGCTTGGGCCTAGTTCTCTTCCCCCATCTGGTCCTGACCCTCCACTTCCACCTGACCCTGGCCCTCTGTTTCAGTCTGGTCCTGGCCCTCCGTGTCCAACTGGTCTTGTCCTAATCAGCCCGGTCCCGGTCCCACTCCTTTTCCTGGTGCTGGCCCACCTCCTCCATCCTTTCCCGCTGTCTTCCTCTATCTGGTCCTGGCCTTCCTCCTCTGCCTGTCCCTGTCACTCCACCCCTGCCTGGTTCGGGATCTCTTCCGTCCCATCTCTTGCCTGTACACATCCGTCTTTCCTTGGCCCTTCTCCTCCACCTGGTCCAGGCCGTCCTCCTCCCCCTGGTCATGGGTCTTCTCCTCTGCCTCTTCTTGTCCCTCCTCCTCGGCCAGGTCTTGGCCCTTCTCCTCCACCTTGAGGAATAAGACGGCCAGGACCCGGTGGAGGAAGAGGGCAATGACCAGGCAGGGAAGGAGGGCAGGGACCAGGGCAGGTCCTTCCTCCTAGTCCGGGTCCTCCTCATTGATCTCCTCCTCTGTCTTGTCCTGGGCTTCCTCCTCCACCTTTTCCAGGTCCTTTTTCCCCCACTGGTCCTGGTCCTCCTCCTCCGCCTGGTCCAGCTCCTCGGACTCCCCTTGGTCCAGGTCCCATACATCTGCTTGGTCTTGGCCCTCCATCTCCGCCTGGCCCTGACCATGTTGTTCCTCCTGGTCTAGCTGTTCTCACCTCCACCTGGTCTTGGCCCACCTCCCCAGCCTCGTCCTGACCCTCTTCCTCAGCCTGGTTCTGGCCCTCTGCCTCTGCCTGGTCCTGGCCATTTTCTTCCACCTGGTCCTGGCCCTTCTCCCCACCTTCTCTCTTACAAGGTGGGCAAGTGAAAACAGAAAAATCCGTGAAATGTGTTTTTCTCTCAAGTTTATCACAGTCACTTGATGGAAAACTCTTGTGGAAAGAAATACCAAATAGTGAAACAGAAGATGCCTACACCGATTCTTGCATTGCTCACCTGGAGTCTAGTTTTCTGCATGTATCATGTTGCAAAGAAGGTAAGTTAGAAAAGGACATTTATAAAAACGTGCTGTTTCTGTCAATCCTATCCGTTACAGTGATTCTTGACTTGTTGTGTTCAGCCCTCTCTGAGTCTAGTTTTCTGCATGACTTATTTTCTTTCTAACCTATTAGGTAAGAAGGAATACGTGTTCAGCGAATGTGTGTTTTCTCCATTCTGTAAAAGTCAGTTGCGATGAAACCCCTCTGATTTGAAATGGTAGATGGGCTTTTCATGCAATTTGAATTGTTTAGTTCCAAGTCTAAAGGCAAATGAGAAGATGCCTACCTTTAGAGGCCAGAAGATGCCTAGCCGGATCCTTGCCCTGCAGTACACACCTCATCTGTAATCTGCTTTTATACATATATCATTTTTCTTCTATCTTGCAAAGTAGGAAAGTTAAAAAGAACTTTTACAAAGGGTGTGTTTCAAGCCTGTCAAAGTCACTTGATGGTAAACTCGTGTGGAACGAAATGCCATATGAACACAGCTGAAAGTTTCTAATGGTCACTTCCATGTTCAACAAAAATGTGACAGAAGATAGTTACCCAATCCTTGTTTTGCAGTGTTCAACACTCTTCCGATCTAGTTCATTGTATGACTTATTTTGTTTCTAACATGTTAAGTAGGATTGGATGCATTTGTGTGTCTTCTCCATTCTGCAAAACTCACTTGTGTTGTAACCCTTCTCGTACCAAATATTATAAGGACGCTTCATGAAATTTCATCTCTTTAGTGCCAAGTAAAATAGCATTGCACGAAATGTCATCTGAACTCATCTTGAAATTTCTTTTCGTCAGTTCAATTTTCAGCAGAGTGATAACAGAAGTTAGTGATACTGATTCTTTTCTATGAGTCTTCAACCCTCTCGGTGCTCAGTTCTCTGCAGGACTCGTCTGTCTTCTATCCTTTTAATATGAGTGAGTGTATTAAGTTACTTCACGTTTTCCTCATTTGGTAAAATTCAGCTGTGTTTAAACTGATCCTGTAAGAAACATTACAGCAGCTGTTCATGATTTTCAGCTGTTCAGCTCCAAGTCAAATAACCAAATAGTGAAACAGAAGATGCCTACACTGATCCTTGCACTGCGGTATGTAGCTTATCAAGACCATAATTTTCTGCATTCCGATTTTTCTACAATCTTGCAAAGAGGACAAGTTTAAAAAGAGCCTTTTTTGTGTTCCTTTGTGTTTCTCTCAATGCCGTCAGAGTCACTTGAGGGGAAACTTGTATGATACGAAATGTCAACTTAACGCTTTTTTGGAATTTCAAGTTGTCTTGTTCAATGTTCAGCAATATGGTGACAGAAGATAGTTACATTGATCCTTTCATTGTAGTTTTAAGCCCTCTATGAGTAAAAGTCACTTAAGTTGACTGACACGAAATGCTACCTGAAGCCATCTTGTAATTTCAACTATTCAGTTCCAATGCAAAATATTAAAAACAGACATAAAATATGCTATACCTATCCTTTTATGTAGCCCATCGGGAGTCAAGTTCACTACACATATATCATTTTTGTTCTATCCAGCTACGTAAGCAAGATGCATCAAAAAGTTGAATGAACCTATATTTTTTTCAAACGTAAGAAATTCACAGTCTCCATTCTGAACAACTCTAGTTGCGCTGAAACCTCTCTGGGTCGAAATACTATATGGGAGCTTCATGAAATATCAAATGTTTACTTCCATGCAAAATAATAAATTCTGAAAAAGAAGGGGCCTACACCAATCCTTGCACTGCAGTATACAACCCTTTAGGAGTATAGCTTTCTGCATGCATCATATCTCTTATCCAGCTATGTAAGCCAGTTAAGTATGAAAGTTGATTGAATGTGTGTTTCTCTCAATCCTATCAAAGAAGCGCGTTGAAACTGGCATAGATCAAAATGCTATATACACTCTTCTTCTAAGTTCCAATGCTCATTTCCATATACTATAGAAATAATATAGAGTATATGTTAATTTTAATTTTATTTAAAGTTAAATTTTCTGTCTCCCTTGTGAGAATATAAACGTTTTGAGGGTAGGGAATGTGCTCTCCCACACTCTTAGCACAGTGCTAAGTAGGTAATTGATTGACTGACTGACTGATGGATTGGTTTAATAGGGGCATCACACCACATGGTGTTCTGATTTGGTCATATCAATCAATCAATGACATTTATTGAGTGCTTAATGTGTGCAGAGCACCATACTAAATATTTGGGAGAGTACAATGCAACAGAGTTGGTAGACACATTCCTTGCCCACAATGAGCTTATGGTCTAGACGAGAAGACAGACATTAATATAAACAGTTACATTACGGATATGTCCATAAGTGCTATGGAGCTGAGGCTGGGGTGAAAATCAAGTGCTAAAAGGGCACAGATTCAAGTGCATAGACAACACAGAAGGGAGAGGAAGTTGGGAAAATAAGGGCTTAATCAAGGATTGTTTCTTGGAGATGAAATTTTAATCTCTGGTGCTTTACTTTGGCCTTTGAGTAAATCCACCAACCCTGTAATCCTATCGTTCATGCATTAAACATCCATCTTCTTTGGTCTCTCCTGACCTACTATAAAATGTGTCACTATAACTTTTTCTTAACGCTAAAAGATGCCATTGTAATCTGGTTTTGGAGTTAGGCAAAGCTCTAAGGAAGGGAAGGGTGACCCCACCTTTGAGGAGACTCTTTTGCTAAATGGATGGAAATTCCAGGCAAGGGAATTGTGTGTGGCTGGCACACAGTAAGCACTTAACAAATACCATAACAACAACAAAAAGAGGCAAACACTCTCAAAGGCGTGTCCCCCCTACTTTGAGTTTTCCAGGCCATCTCCCTTTTTCCTCCTCTTCCAAAACTGAAGGGATTAGTTCTTGCATGAGATGTTCCTGAAGTGATCTCTTCCCGCTCCCCACCCCGTCACCTCTCCAGCATTTCCATTTAAGTTCCTGGCCCGGCTCATCCCCTGCCTTTTGCCAAGGTGTGAAATGCCCTTATGGTTCACTCTGGACATGTTGGCTCCAAGCTCCTTGGCCCAATGTCTGGCTTTGTTCGAATCTTCCGCTAAACTGAGAGGACTCTCAAAATCCCTCAGTCCAAGCCCCTTTGCTGTGAGGGTCTCGGCGATTTGGTCGTTGGGCATCAATGCCTGCTTGGCCTCAAATTTTATTGATGCGACTTCCCATCCCTGCACTTGTTGCTGTAGCCGCTTTGAGTGGTCTACAGCATCACCTGTTATTTTCTGCTTTCCAATGCAATGGCTACAACTGCGAAAGTCAGTGCCCTCCCAATTAATGCCTCTGTACAGCCCACCGCAGCCCTGCATGGAGCAGAATCATGTGGGAAAGGTTTTCTTGTGGAGAGGAAAGAGGACAGCTCTCTCTCTGTTGTGCCGTAGATTTGTGAGGGAGAAAAGTTCTGTCCAAGGGTGTAGTGGGAACTTGGCCTAACGGGGTGGATACTGGGGAGTACTGGGGAGCTGCCCTACTTTCCAACCCCTCGAGTGGCAGAGGGAGTGAGGTTTGGTGTCAGGGACAGATACTGATTCTGATTTTTCAGAAACAGTTGTTTCCTTGGGACTCTTAGGCCCACAGAAACCACCCTCTCAAAGGTCACCAATGATCTTCTTAACAAATCCAACAGGCTCTATTCCATGCTAATCCTCCTCAACCCGTCAGCAGCCTTCGATACTGTTGACCACCCCCTTCTCCTGGAAACGTTATTCACTGACTGTACTCTCTTGGTTCCCCTCATCTCTCTGGCCGTTGATTCTCAGTCTCCTTCGTAGGCTCCTCCTCTGCCTCCCAACCCTCTAACTATGGGGGGTCCCTCAGGGTTCAGTTCTGAGTCCCTTTCTATTCTCCTTCTAACACTCTCTTGGAGACCTCATTTGCTCCCATGGCTTCAACTACCATTTCTATGCAGATGATAACCAAGTCCCCTGATCTCTCTTCCTCTCTCCAGGCTTGCATATCCTGCCTTCAAGACATCTCTACTTGGATGTCCTCCCATTACATCAAACTTAACATGTCCAAAACAAAAGCTCCTTATCTTCCCACTAAAGTCCTGTCATCTCCATGACTTTCCCATCACTGTAGATGACACCACCATCCTTCCCATCTCACAAGCCTGTAACCTTGGCGTTATTCTTCTAGACTCTGAGCCCGCTGTTGGGTAACGCTGTCTCTATATGTTGCCAACTTGTACTTCCCTAGCACTTAGTACAGTACTCTGCACACAGTAAGCGCTCATTAAATACGATTGAATGAATGAATGAATTCTTGACTTCTCGCTCTCCTTCAACCCACATATTCGATCTGTCACTAAATCCTATCGGTCCCACTTTCACAACATTGCTAAAATCTGCCCGTTCCTCTCAATCCAAAGTGATACCACGTTAATACAATCACTCCTCCTATCCCACCTAGATTACTGCATCTTCCTCCTTGCTGACTTTGCAACCTCCTGTCTCTCCCCATTCCAGTCCATACTAAACTCCGCTGCAGATCACCTTTCTACTAAAACGTACAGGACATGTCACCCCTCCTCAAAAATCTCTAGTGGTTGCCTATCTAACTCTGTATCAAACAAAAACTCCTCACCATTGGCTTTTAAGCACTCAGATACCTTGCTTTCTCCTACCACACCTCACTTTTCTCCTATAACCTAGTGCCCTGCCTCAATCTCACCTGTCTTGCCACCTTCACTCCCCCACTTCAAAGCCTTATTGAAGGCACATCTCCTCCAAGAGGCCTTCCGTGACTAAACCCCCCTTTTCCTCTTCTCCCACTCCCTTCTGCATTGCCCTGCCCACTTTGCTCTTCCTCCCTTCTTAACCCCACAGCCCTTAGGCATATATTTGTAATTTTATTTATTTATTTGTATTGCTGTCTGTCTCCCCGCCCGCCCCCCATCCCATACTGTGAGCTCATTGTGGACAGGGAACGTCACTGTTTATTGTATTGTACTTTCCAAAGTGTTTAGTACAGCGCTCTGCACACAGCGCTTAATAAATATGATTGAAAGAGTGAATGGATGAATTAATCCCACTAGTACCCAGGAACAGGTGTATTCAGTGGGCCACTAATACTTACTAGATTCCCAAGGCGTTTTGGTGGAGAGGTGGCAGGTAGTAGGGAGAGGAGTGAGGATTTCGCAGTCATGTCAGGCAGTCATGTTCTACCCAGAAGGTAGTGGGAAAAAACCCTGAGTGACACGAAAAGTCTGTATTCCTTTTCCCAGTAGCAGGGACAATCCAGGTGAAGGGATGTCTCTGGGCAGCCGGGAGGGAATCTTTGTCCCTTAGCCTTCCCCTAGTGTGTCATAGATTTGTCAGGGATTAATGTTCTCTGTCCAGGAGGTAGCGGGAACCAGGCCTACGGTAGCGACTGTGTGGACTGACAGACGGCCGCCCGGTAACCACACCCTTTCCGTGACGGGCAGTAGGGAAGGGCCTGACATTGATATGATATTGATTTTTCAAAGCCATTCTTTATTTCCCTAGGTCTCTATGTCTCACCGTGGTTCCACTATGACCTGGGAACAGGTTTATCCAGAGTGCCGATAATGCCTAGGACATTACACAGGTATTTTGGTGGGGTGGTGGCAGATAGAGGGGGAGAGGAGAGAGGATGGCTGTCTTTCTGGATAGTCATAATCATGGAAGGCAGTGGTGTACTACCCTGGGGTTAGCGGGAAAGAGCCCCGACTGATCGGGAAATGTCTGCACTCTTCTCCCAGCACCAGGGTCAGTCCGAGTAAAGGGATGTCTCTGGTCAGCAGGGAGGGAATCTATGACACTCGAATGAGTGAGGACCAAGCATCCTGGCCACCCCAGCTTCCCAAGCATCTTGTCCAGGGTGGTCATGTCTGGGACCAACAGCCCTCTCCCGCCCAGTGACGATATTGGAGCCTTTCCAGGGTCCACGCTCAGTCTCTGGGTTAACGTGCTCTGTTGACCTGCTCCCAACCCCGCTGGAAGGCAGGTGTTCTGTTTCCTTCTTTTGGGGCCATTGTGAGCTCTTGTCCACAGCAAGAGTGGACAATGAAAGGAGGGGAACTGTTCCTATTGTAATTACACATCAGATTCAAGACATGCTTTCAGAGGAGGGGTCCCTCTTCTGCTTCAGGTTAGCAGGCTCTCCTCCCTTCTCCTCCATCTCTTCAAAACAATTCTGAAGACTCATCTCATTCTGAAGTTTCCTGAATCATCTCTCTCCTCTCCCCACTCAACCTCCATACCCCAACCCCTCTTCAGCGCTTCCTTTTGAGTTTACAGCGCAGACCATCCCCTACCATTCACTGAGACGTGAAATACTCTAATGGCAACCTCTGGACAGGTTGGCCAAAACTCCTGCTACTGAAGTCTGGCTGGGGTCAAATCGGTCAGACTAACACCTTCTCCCAAACCGAGAGGACTATCAGAATCCGTCAGCTCAGGACCACGTGCTATGAGGGTCTTGGCGACTAGGTCATCATGCATGTGGGCGTGCCTGGCCTCATACCTGCCTGTTTCAATGATACCACTAACCATACCCTGTGTTTGTCACTGTCGGTGCTTTAAATGGTGTGGGACATGGCGTCATCTGTTACTCTCTGGTTCCCACTGCGATGGGTTCAACTGTGAAAGTCAATGATCTCCCAATTAGTACAGTGTTCTGCACACAGTAAGCGCTCATCAAATAGGATTGAATGAATTAACATCTCAATACAGACCACCACAGCCCTGAATGGAGCAGAATGTTGTGGGAAAGCCTTCTCTGGGGTTCTTTGAACCGCTGGCCGGTAGCCCTTGAGCAGGGGTCTGGCCAGATTTGAAGCTCAATGGACTCATGCTTTAGCCCGGGCCTCCTGAGATGAGAAGCAGCATTTTCTAGTGAATCGAGTACGGGCCTGGGAGTCAGAAGGACCAGGACCTGAATTCTATTTCCTGGCTCGATCAGTTATTGAGTACTGTAGGAAAACCACTGTACTAAGCACTTGGGAAAGTCCAGCCCAATAGAGTCAGTAGACGTGATCCCTGCTCACATAAATGTGTGTTTTTAAAGAACCCTCAATAAATAGGTGTTGTATTTTCCCATTAAAAGGTATCCGTCATGATTAATGAGCCAGGTATTTTGCTTCAGATATGAGCAAGGTACACATTTTTGTTGACCTTTCAGTCTTCATCTGTGGAATCTGGTTCACAACCGCTTTAATGCCATCATGAAGAATGGCCCCTTGAGGACCAAGGACTGTGCCTGATTCTTAATATGTGTCGTACTTTTCCCCAGGACTTTGCCCACAGTCGGAGCTTAATACACGCTCTTACTACTACCATCTCTCTCCCTTCCTGGCTGCCCCCAGGGCTGCCTGGCTCTCCTCAAAGAATGACTCATTTGGCCTGGGAGGCCGGCTCGTCTGAGCAGCCCATGGTGGGGAACTGGGGAGGGATAACTCCAGCCAAACCACCAAGTGAGCCCCACCCTACTCCTTTCCTTTCCTTTCCTGTCCCATCTTGTGCCCCCTCTGGGGTGGCTCATGAAGTACAAATTACCCATGCTGCAGCAGAGCAGGCGAGTAGGGGCCTCGGGGAGATGGTAGGATGCTGTGAACGTTCCCAGGGGCCCTTAGATTGATCTGCTAGTTCTGATCTTCTTTGCCGGAGGCCCGGGGCCACATCTCCGTCAGTCGGGTACTAAATGCTTAGTACACAGTATGGCGCTTAATGAGTAACTATTACTGCTGACCCTTTATGGCAACTCACGCTCCTCCGCACAGTGACTAGATTGAGAGCATCAGGCCTAGTAAGGTCTGCCAGCATTGCTGCATGGATAAAAAGCAGCACAAATGGGGTCATTTCATTTTTAAGGTCAGAGTTTTGGTTGAAGATGAATGAATGGTTTTTTTCTTATTTTTTCCACAGATAGGGGAAATCATCTAGTTGCTTTGCAGGATCCAAATGAATAGACCTTCTGCTGGATTAGATCTTGCATGAATGAAGCCATACTTTAAAAAATGCTCAATCTTTCATTGTTCCTTCCTGAATTTACCAATATATTCAGCCTGTCTTCACCAAAACTGTTTCTAGCACAGTTACGTAGTTTTTGTTTCTCATTGTATTTTCAAAGTGCTCTGGTAAGGTGTAATGCATACGTCAAGATCCGACGCGAGTGGCCGTGCTCAATGTTTAACATAATAAAAATGAATTTGTGAAACCTGCTTCCTGAAGGTGCTTCTGCTTTTCTTTGACTGGGCCCTAAGAGACAAAAGGAGGCAAAAGAGAGAACTGCACCAGGTGTTACAAGCATTACACGTGACACAACACACACCTTTCTTGTGTCCAATGGGACTGGCACTGTGGATCCCATAGCCAGGGAATGTGTCTGTTAGGTTGTTATATTGTACTCTCCCGAGTTCTTAATACAGTGCTCTCCACACAGTAAGCACTCAGTAAATGTAATTGACTGACCAACCGACTGAAAGGAGGACGACGAAAATCCTCCCTCCATCGATGCTCCCTCCGCTCCCGGCCAGGGTCCCGCCGATACCTCAAACTTAACGCGTTCCAAATGGAATTCCGTATCTTCCCACCTAAACCCTGTCTCCCACTGACTATACCATCACTGTAGACAACACCACCATCCTCCCTGTCACCACAAGCAAGTAATCTTGGCATTATCCTTGACTCATCTCTCTTATTTGACCCACATGTCAAACGGTCACCAAATCCTGTTGGTTCAACCTTTACAATATCATTAAAACCCACCCTTTCCTCTCCATCCTAACTGATACCACTTTAAACCAAGCACTCATCATATCCCACCTTGATTACTTCCTCAGCCTCCTTGCTGACCTTCCTGCCTCCTGTCTCTCCCCACTCCAGTCCATATTTCGCTCTGCTGCCTGGATCTATTTCCTACAAAAACGTTCAGTTCACGTTTCTCCACTCCTCAAGAACCTCCAGTGGTTGCCCATCCATCTCCACATCTCCACATTAAACTGAAACTCCATGCTATCTTCTTTCTGCTCTGCTTTCCTACTACAACCCAGCCCGCACACTTCACTCCTCTAATGACAACCTCACTGTACCTCCATCTCATCTGTCTCGCTGCTGACCTCTTACCCACGTCCTGCCTCTACACCGGGACGCCCTCCCTCCTCATATCCGACAGCCAATCACTCTTCCCATCTTCAAAACCTCAATAAACAGCCTATCTCCTCCCAGAGACCTTCTCTGACTAAGCCCTCATTTGCCCTTCTCCCACTCCCTTCTGCATCACCCTGATTTGCTCCCTTCATTCACTCCCCTCCCCCTCAGCCCACAGCATTTATGTACAGATCTGTAATTCATTTCTTTATATTACTGTCTGTCTCCCTCTCTAGACTGTAAACTCCTTGTGGGTATGGAATATGTCTATCAATTCTGTTGTAGTGTACGGTCCCAAGAGCTTAGTACTATGCTCTGCACACAGTAAAGCACTTAAAATATGTGATTGATTGACTGACAGCTACACACATACAGAGTACCCTAATAAGCAGAAGGATTCCCTCAATACCTCACCTAAGTTTCCACAAGGTTTTTTTAGTTACCATATCTCTGGAGAAATCAGGAAAGATGTGTAATGAACCTGACACAATAACCTACACCCAGCTTATTGCTTCCCCATCTCCTAGTCAATCAGTCAATCATATTTATTTCACTCTTATTGTATACAGAGCTCTGTACAGAGCTCTTGGGAGAATGCAGTATAACAAAATAATGGACACATTCCCTGTCCACAACGATCTTACAATCTAGATGGGGGAGACAGACATTAAAATAAATTACAGATATGTACCTAAGTGCTGTGGGGCTGGGAGGGGGGAAGAACAAAGGGAGCAAGTCAGGGTGATGCAGAAGGGAGAGGGAGAAGAGGAAAGGAGGGCTTAGGGAAGGCATCTTGGAGGATATTTGCCTTCAACAGGATTTGAAAGGGAGGAGAGTAATTGTAGGATACGAGGAAGGAAGGCGTTCCAAGCCAGAGGCAGGATGTGGGCAAGAAGTCGGCAGTGAGATAGACAAGATCGTGGTACAGTGAGAAGGTTAGTATTAGAGGAGCAAAGTCTGTGGGCTGGGTAGTAGTATTAGAGCAGCGAGGTGAGGTAGGAGGGGGCAAGGTGACGAGTGCTTTAAAGCCAATCGTGAGGAGTTTATGTCTGAAGCAGAGGTGGATGGGCAACCACTGGCGGTTCTTGAGGAGTAGGAAAATGTGGACTAAACGTTTTTGTAGAAAAAGGACCCGGGCATCAGAGTGAAGCATTGACTGGAGTGGGGAGAGACAGGAGGCTGGGAGGTCAGCAAGGAGGCTGATGCAGTAATCCAGGAGGGGTAGGATAAGTCATAAAGCAGTTTATGTGGAAGCAGTTTGGATGGCGAGGGGAAGGTGTGGATTGTAGCGATGTTATGAAGTTCCAACCAACAGGATCTAGTGATAGATTGACTATGAGTGTTGAATGAGAGAAAGGAGTCAAGGATAAAGCTAAAGTTACAAGCTTGTGAGACAGGAAGGATGGTGGTGCCATGGGACAGTCAAGAGGAGGACAGGGTTTGGGTGGGAAGATAAGGAGCTCTGTTTTGGACACGATAAGTTTTAGTGATGGGAGAATATCCAAGTAGTAGTAGTTGAGGCAAGAGGAAATGTGAGACTGCAGAGAGGGAGAGAGAACAGGACTGGAAATGTAGATTTGGGTACCATCTGCATAGAGGTAGTAGTTGAAAACATGGGAGCAAATGAGTACTCCAAGGGAGTAGGAGTAGATGGAGAATAGAGAGGACCCAAACTGAACCTTGAGGGACCCCCCCCCCCCCCCCCCCACAGTTAGGGGGTGGGAGGCAGAGGAGGAGCCCATGAAAGAAACTGAGAATGAGCAGCCAGAGAGATAGGAGGGGAACCAGGAGAGGACAGTGTCAGTGAAGCTGAGGTTGGATAACGTTTCTGGGAGAAAGGGATGGTCGACAGTGTCTAGGACAGCTGAGTGGTTGAGGAGGATTAGGTTTGAATAGAGGCTGTTGGATTTAGCAAGAAGGATCATTCGTGACCTTTGAGAGAGCAGTTTCTGTGGAGTGAAGGGGACAGAAGCCAGATTGGAGGGGGTCAAGGAGAGAATTGGAGGAGAGGAACTTGAGACAGTGGACATAGACAATTTGCTCAAGGAGTTTGGCAAGCAATGGTAGGAGGGTGATAGCGCGATAGCTGGAGGGAGCCATGCAGTCCAGGGAGGGTTTTTTTAGGATGAGGGAGACATGGGCATATTTGAAAGTGGTGGGGAAGAAGCTATTGGAGAGCAAATAGTTGAAGATGGCTGTGGGAAAGGAGGGGGCAAATATTTTAATAAGGTGTGAAGAAATGGGGTCAGATGAGCAGGTGGAGGGGGTTGATTTTGAGAGAAGGCAGGAGATCTCTTCTAGAGATACTGCTGGGAAATATGGGAGAGTTGAGGAAAGGGGAGGGATTGGGGAGAGGCAAGGGAGACTTTAGAGCGATCACACCTCATAGTGTCAATTTTCTCAAAAAAAAATTGGTGGCTATGTTATTAACAGAAAGGGATGGGAGATTCGGGGCGAGGGTGGTCTGGAACAAAGTGCGAGGGAGATGGGCACAGGTGTCAGTACGCATGGAGAAATGTTTTGCTGGACAGAGGAGAGGGCAGAGTTAAACTTGAAGTGGATGAAGTCGGCCTGATACCTAGATTTCTGCCTGCAGTGCTCTGCAGCTCATGCCCAGGGGTGAAGGAGGCAGACTGTGGAGGTGATCCAGGCCTGTAGACTCTGCTCTGGACTTCTGTGGTACTTTCACCATCACTCCGTTTGTCGTTCCAAGTAATCATGTTCAAATTGGATGTTGAAGTATTTATGCCAACTTGGTTTAGAATGAGTTTCTTTATCTTGGAAGAAGTAGTATTTACTGTTACCTGTGGTTCAGGGGGTCACTGAGCACAGAATGTGCCCACCGCAGAATAGCAGCAGCCAGATAGCCACACTGAACCTGCGTCAATCTGGGGAGGCCCATCTGGGCAACTCTGGAACTTTTCAAGGGAAGATTCACATATTCTAGCAACAACATGAAAATCTCTCAGAGAAAGGATTCCTGCACACCATCAACAAAAGGTGGAGGAATCAGTACTGTTTAAATCATCAGATGAGGAATTTCATTGGGAAAAGGTTCCCACATGTTCCTGCATGCGATCGTCATCATGATAATAATGATGGTATTTGTTAAGAGCCTACTATGTGCCAAGCACTGTTCTAAGCGCTGTGGTAGACACAAAGTAGTCGGGTTGTCCCATGTGGGGCTCACAGTCTTAATCCCCATTTTACAGATGAGGTAACTGAGGCACAGAGAAGTTAAGTGACTTGCCCAAAGTCACACAGCTGAAACGTAGTGGAGCTGGGATTAGAACCCATGACCTCTGACTCCCAAGCCCATGCTCTTTCCACTAGGCCGTGCTGCTTCTCTTCTTCTTGCTGCTCATCAAAAGAAAGGAGGAATTTGCTTAAAATGGCATCTTGATTGAGTGTACACAAACCAGAACGAGCAAAGTTCTGTCACCAGAGCAAAGTAACAGCCCCGCAGCGTGACCTGGGCCCTTCTTTCCAGTCAAAGCTGCTGCTGGTCATGGAACAGGTTGGGAGAGTACAGTATAACAGAGTGGTAGACACGTTCCTGGCTCACAACTAGCTTACAGTCTAGAAGGGAATAGAGGCATGAGTATCAGAGTAGAGAGTACAGAGTCCTCACTTTGGTCAAAAGCAGCTGACCAGCATGTAGTTGGATAAGGCACACCCAAGAGAAGAGTGGAGAGTCACAGAAAATCAGGTGACTGACATCCTAGTTCTGCAAGGCCCCATTTAGGACTTTCGCTATCCCTCTAACCATCTGAGCCAGAACTATTCCAGATTTTTCCTATCTGGAGAGAGAGGTCCGGTCACCAGCTCTTTCTTTTTTTAAAACATAAAACATCTGTTAGGCGTTTACTATGTCCTAGGCACAATGCTAAGCACTGGGGTAGGTGCAAGCTATTCAGATTGGATACAGTCCAAATGGGGCTCACAGTCTTAATCCCCTTTTCACAGATTAGTGAACTGAAGCACAGAGAAGTGAAGTGACTTGCCCAAGGTCACACAGCAGACAGGTGGCAGAGCTGGGATTAGAATCCTGGTCCTTCTGATTTCCAGGCCCATGCTCTATCCACTAGGTCATGCTAGCTCCTTTGAGGGTGATCGGTGCCCAAGTGGGAAGCAGGAGCCAAACGTTAAGAATCCGTCGCAATAAGCGACAGTGCGGCACCTTCTCCAGCCCACCCTCAGGAACACTGACTTGGGTCATTTTCACTGACCTACAAAATGAAACCATGTTTGGGTGTCACGATGCCCATCCAGGAGGACGAGACCCTAGAACAAACCTAGTGACATTGCTAATTCTCCATCTCCCCTTGCCCCCTTGGGTTCCTGAGCCCTGGGAAGACCCACCCCCTTGAACCCCCTCCGCCCGCCGACTACGGTTTTGGCCTTGAAATATCCTGTCATCTCCCATCCTTCTGAAATCCTCCCTAAAGTCAAGGCTGTGGCCCACCAGTCAGGAAGCATGTGGGATCAACCAAATGAGCACTGACCAGTGAGCTTTTCCCTGGGACCAGGAAGTCGTTAGAAATCTAATAATGATAATAATTATTATAATCACTATTTTTATGGTACCTGTTAAGTGCTTACTATGTGCTAAGCACTGTTCTAAGTGCTAGAGTAGATACAAGTTAATCAGGTTGGACACAGGCCCTGTCCCACATGGGGCTCACAATCTTAATCTCCATTTTACAGATGAGGTAACTGAGGCCCAGAAAGTGAAGTGACTTGTCCAAGGTGACTTGTCAAGCAGACGTGGCAGAGCAGAGATTAGTACCCAGGTCCTTCTGACTCCAAGGCCCGTGCTCTATCCACTAGGCCACGTTGCTTCTCAAGGCTATCTAGAAGCTGTCCCATTAGCCTGGCAGAAATTGTGGAATTTCCAGAGTTCCAAGGAAAACCCCAGATTTTCAGAGGAGAGAGGTAGGCCTCTCTAGCGTAGGGAGCTAAGGGCTGTTTCCAGAAAGCTGGCTCTTGTGACTCCATTTGGATCAATTTTTTGAGGTTCCATCTCATGGAAATCAGGCTGGGGACATGAATAATGGGCTGCACCAACCTTGGAGAAATATGCCTACACATCCAGGGGCCATTCTGGGATTTCCCTTTTGGAAGGACCTTCGTCTGACTGACCCTCAGGCACTCACCCGAGGAAAACAGGCCCTATTTGGAAAGGACCAGCCCGGATCAATTCTCTCATGACAAACATCCACGAGGAGAGCAACGATGCTGGACTCCCCAGGGTTCCTACGCCCCATCTCTAGCCCTGGGCTCACAGCTTCCAGGGAGCCCCTGAAGCACAAGGCAGCTTCGTGTACAATTGGAGCTGACCCTTTTCTTTTCTTTTTATGGCATTTATTAAGCACTTACTATGTGCAAAGCACTGTTCAAAGAGCTGGGGAGGTTACAAGGTGATCAGGTTGTCCCATAGGAGGCTGACAGTCTTCATCCCCATTTTACAGTTGAGGTAACTCAGGCACACAGAAGTTAAGTGACTTGCCCAAAGTCACACAGCTGACAAGTGGCGGAGTCGGGATTTGAACCCATGACCTCTGACTCCAAAGCCTGTGCTCTTTCCACTGAGCCACGCTGCTTTTCGTCCCTTGGGGGTTTGGTTCGGCTTTGGGTGGCGTTGGCTTGGAGGGACCCACTTGGGGATTCCTGACCCTCCTGAATTTCCACACCAGTCCCGGGAGCTCTCAAGCCACTAATGGGGTCGGAGGATCCTTTGGGTCATCAAGGGCGTGGATCAGCCTCAGCCAGATGGGACCCTGTGCAGCTGCTGTAGCCTGAGGAGAAGCAGACAGGCGGCATGGAGTGGGGGGAAGGCCACCTTCGGACCCGTTGGGCTTCTCAATGGATGCGGAAATTATTGGAAAAGCAAAGGAAACTCTCGCAATCACCACGACGCGGCATTCAGTTGATTCGTGTTCAAGTTTATTGGAGAATGCAAAGAAATAAACACTAAGAACGCATTTATGAGGGATGGCACACTGAAACAGCATAAGCAGGTCTGTGGGGTGAGCCAACTATGCCTTTCTCCAGGAACCCGGCCAATTTCTCAGCAGCATCTGGGCTGGCACCGACGAATCCGGTACCACCCTCAATAATGATGGTATTTGTTATGCACGTACTATGTGTCAAGCACTGTTCTAAGCACTGGGGTAGGTTGGACACAGTCCAAGCAAATCGGGTTGGACAGTCCCTATCCCATAAAGGCTCACGGCCTTAATCACCGTTTTACAGATGAGGTAACTGAGGCACAGAGAAGTGAGGTGACTTGTCCAAGGGCACACAGCAGACACGTGACAGAGCTGGGATTAGAACCCAGGTCCTTCGGACTCCCGGGCCCGTGCTGTATCCACTTGGTCATACTGCACCCACCCAGCACGAAGCTCTCCAAGAAGAGCACCGACTTCAGCCCCCACAGGATCCTCTCCAACACAGCTGGCCCTGGCCCCAGGAGCAGGGACAGCGACCAGGAAGCCTCCCACCCTCCCATGTCCGTGCAGCAGGAAGGGCTGCATCTGGCTGGGGCTCAGCTGCAAGGCTTGGGTCAAGTGGTTCCCTTCCAGCCCCAGGACACTGAGCTGGGCAGAGGCCCCGGAACAGGCTAAAAAAATAAAAATCAAAGAGGCCCATGGCCTCAGCAGATGTGGCCCACGGTACCCTAGTCGAGGCCTGTGTCACCAGGGAGCCAGGTGCTCCCACAGAGCCCGCCCCATCGGCGACGGGACCTCAGGTTGGACATCTGCCTTCTGCCTCCCAAGCGGAGGGCCGGTCGTGGGGGCGGGACTCTCTGTGGCCAACAGGACGAGGCCCACCACACCCACCACGATCATTCCTCTCCGCTCTGGGACCGTTTCCTCTTTGTCTTGTCGGTTCCACAAGGCGCAGGGCAGCGCGTTTTTCACTATGACACTTTATTCGGGTGAAAATCTTCAAGATGCTATCAGGCGGCCCTTTTCTGTGACTTCAGGGGCGACCCGTCTCTCACTTTGCATTACTAAGTTGCCCGATCTGACAAGCAGGAGGAGCCAGGGAAGAGGGAGGCAGGGGCTTTCGGTGAAGCCGGGGAGGCAGGAACCCGGGATCACCACAGGATCGCCTCCGAATCGGATGAACCTGGAGCCGGGCCCCACGGCAGGGAGGACCCCGGTCCGGGCCGCTGCAGATGGGGCTTTCCTGGCCGGTCACCGTGAGCTCCTGCTCCTGTCGCTCTTGGGGCCATGGGAGGGGAAGAGCCAGAGCTGCCTTCCCGCTGCCCTAAATTTAAAATAAATGCCCTCTCACTGGGGCTCCTGTGCCCGTGGAGATGGCCAGCCGTGGGGAGACAGTGGTAGGCATTCTTTAGTTACAAAACGAAGAAAAAAATAAATTCCTCCACATTGGGGAGCCCGCTTGATCTGTGCCCCAAGGAGCTGGGGTGGCTGCGAGCACGGAAAACGGTATTGATTTGTATTTTTCAGAAACATTCTCTCCTTCTCTAGTACATTTTAAACAAAGTTTTGGATTCTAATGGCAGGAAGGGCCCGGCTGCAAACCCATCCCACAGCAGGGACAACAGAACTGGGGAACCAAAAAAAATACCCGGTTCACACTGGCAGTAACCAAACGAGCCAACTCATTACTGAGCCCTAAATTAATCCCTTCAGCCGAGAGAAGATCTAACGAGTTGTCTACACTCGCTGCCTCGAATTCCTGAACACCAACTCTCTTCTGGACCCCTCCAATCTGGCTTCCGTCCCCTCCACTCCACTGACATTGCCCTCTCAAAGGGCACCAATGACCTCCTTCTTGCCAAATCCAATGGCTCCTACTATATCTTAATCCTCCTCGACTACTCAGCTGCCTTTGTCACTGTCAACCATCCCCTTCTCCTCAACACGTTATCCAAACTTGGCACGAACTCCATCCTCTCCTGGTTCTCCTCTATCTCTCTGACTGTTCATTCTCAATCTCCTTCATGGGCTCCTCCTCTCCATCCCATCCCCTAACTGCAGGGGTTCCTCAAGGGTCATTTCTTGGTCCCCTTCAGTCCTCCATCTATACTCACTCATTCGCTCCCACAGCTTCAACTATCATCTCTACACAGATGACACCTAAATCTACATCTCCTCCCCTGTTCTCTCTCCCTCCCTCCAGGCTCATATCTCCTCCTGCCTTGAAGGCAGGACACCTCCACCTGGATGTCCGCCCCCCCCCCCAACCTAATACTCAGCAGGTCCAAGATAGAGCTCCTTATCTTCCCTCTCAAACCCTGTCTTCTCCCTGACTTTCCAGTCACTGTGGACAGCACTACCCTCCTTTCCATCTCACAAGCCCGCAACCTTGGCGTCATCCTCGACTCCGCGCTCTCATTCACCCCACACATCCAATCAGTGACCAAAACCTGCCGGTCTCACCTCCGCAACATCGCCAAGATCCACCCTTTCCTCTCCATCCAAACCGCTACCTTGTTGGTACAATCACTCATCGTATCCCGACTGGATTACTGCATCAGCATTCTTTATGATCTCCCAACCTCCTGTCTCTTCCTACTTCAGTCTATCTATACTTCACTCTGCTGCCCGGATTACCTTTGTACAGAAACGCTTTGGGTATGTCACTCCCCTCCTCAAAAGTCTCCAGTGGTTGTCTATCAACCTTCGCATGAAGCAAAAACTCCTCACAACTGGCTTCAAAGCTCTCCATTTACAGCCCATCCCAAACAATCCACTTCTCTGCTGCTAACCTCCTCACTGTGCCTTTCTCGCCTGTCCCACGGTCAACCCCCGGCCCACACTCTACCTCTGGCCTGGAATGTCCTCCCTCCTCATGTCGGCCAAACTACCTCATTTGCCCCCCACCCTTCAAAGCCCTACTGAGAGCTCACCTCCTCCAGGAGGCCTTCCCAGGCTGAGCTCCTCCCCTCCCCATTGCCCCTACTCCCTCCCTCTACTCTGCCCCCTAACCCGCCCCCCAGCACTTTTGTATATTTGTACATATTTATTATTCTATTAATTTTATTAATGATATGTATACATATCTATAATTCTATTTATTTATTTTGATGCTATTGATGCCTGTCTACTTGCTTTGTTTTGTTGTCTGCTTCTCCCCTTCTAGACTGTGAGCCCATTGTTGGGTAGGTATTGTCTCTATCTGTTGCCAAATTGTATTATCCTAATTGTAACTACTGTGTACTCTGCATACAATAAATATGATTGAAAGAATAACAGGGGTGCTCGGGACGGCCGTACCTTCCTCAGTACACACCTCTGGCGTTCACACACCTCGTCTTCCTTTCCTCTCATTGCGTCTTTCATTTTCCATGCTTGTCCTCTTCTCCTGGGCAGGCCATACGTCCCATCCTCCCACACCATCCCTTGACATGTTTTTCCAGGACCTCTGTTAGGTTTCTGTCCTCTCTTGAGAAATTTTTTTTTTCCAATATCCCCAATTCTTTCATTTATCATCTCATCGTCTGTTCTCTTTGGAGGATGCCATGCTTCTCCCTCTGAATTATAATAATAATGATGGCATTTGTTAAGCGCTTACTATGTGCAAAGCACTGTTCTAAGCGCTGGGGGGATAAAAGGTGATCAGGTTTCCCACGTGGGGCTCACAGTCATCATCCCCATTTTACAGATGAGGTAACTGAGGCTCCGAGAAGTTAAGTGACTTGCCCAAGGTCACACAGCAGACATGTGGCGGAGCCGGGACTCAAACCCATGACCTCTGACTCCAAAGCCCGTGCTCTTTCCACTGAGCCACACTGCTTCCCTCTCCTTCTCCCTTAACCACTTTTTGGGGCAGATGTCTTTCTTCAGTGACATTTCCTTTCCCTCCTCGCTCCTGAGACTTTTATCACACTGCTGTCCTGATCTTTTCTTTCCCGCTCCTCCAAGTTGAGATGGTAGATGGTTTTCATCAAAAGCAACGTTGAAATCATCTGCTAGGGAGAGAAACGAAGCTGGTGTAACAGTGGAATTCATTCATTCAATCGTATTCATTGAACACTTACTGTGTGCAGAACACTGTACTAAGCCATTGGGAAGTACAAGTTGGCAACATATAGAGACGGTCCCTACCCATCAACGGGCTCACAGTCTAGAAGGGGAAAACAGACAACAAAACACGTGGACAGGTGTCAAGTCATCAGAATAAATAGAAGTAAAGTTACACACAAATCATTAACAAAATAAATAGAATAGTAAATATGTACAAGTAAAATGATTAGAGAAATAAATCTGTAAAAGCATATATACAGGTCCTGTGTGGAGGGGAAGGAGGTAGGGCAGGGGGGATGGGGAGGAGGAGAGGAAAAAGGGGGCTCAGTCTGGGAAGAACCTCCCTTGTGCAGAACACTGTGGCACGTTGTTGACGGCACTACCATCCTTCCCGTCTCACAAGCCCGCAACCTTGGTGTCATCTTCGACTCCGTTCTCTCATTCACCCCTCACATCCAAGCCGTCACCAAAACCTGCCGGTCTCTGCTCCGCAACATTGCCAAGATCCGCCCTTTCCTCTCCATCCAAACCGCCACCCTGCTCGTTCAAGCTCTCATCCTATCCCGTCTGGACTACTGCATCAGCCTTCTCTCTGATGTTACATCCTCGTGTCTCCCCCGACTTCAATCTATACTTCATGCTGCTGCCCAGATTGTCTCTGTCCAGAAACGCTCTAGGCATGTTACTCCCCTTCTGAAAAATCTCCAGTGGCTACCAATCTGCGCATCAGGTAGAGAATCCTCACCCTCGGCTTCAAGGCGCTCCATCACCTCGCCCCCTCCTACTTCACCTCCCTTCTCTCCTTCTACAGCCCAGCCCGCACCCTCCGCTCCTCTGCCGCTAATCTCTTCACCGTGCCTCGTTCTCATCTGTCCCGCCGTCGACCCCCGGCCCACGTCATCCCCCTGGCCTGGAATGCCCTCCCTCCCAACATCCGTCAAGATAGCTCTCTTCCTCCCTTCAAGGCCCTACTGAGAGCTCACCTCCTCCAGGAGGCCTTCCAAGTCTGAGCCTCCTCCTTCCTCTCCCCCTCGTCCCGCTCTCCATCCCCCCCGTCTTACCTCCTTCCCTTCCCCACAGCACCTGTATATATGTATATATGTTTGTACATATTTATCACTCTATTTATTCATTTTACTTGTACATACCTATTCTATTTATTTTATTTTGTTAATATGTTGGTTTTGTTCTCTGTCTCCCCCTTCTAGACTGTGAGCCCACTGTTGGGTAGGGACTATCTCTATATGTTGCCAACTTGTACTTCTTCCCAAGTGCTTAGTGCAGTGCTCTGCACACAGTAAGTGTTCAATAAATGTGATTGAATGAATGAATGAATACCACTGTTACACTAGCTTCTTTTCTCTCCCTAACAGATGATTTCAATGTTGCTTTTGATGAAAACCATTTACCATCTCAACTTGGAGGAGCGGGAAAGAAAACATCAGGACAGAAGGGAGTTAAAAATCTCAGGAGCGAGGAGGGAAAGGAAATGTCACTGAAGAAAGACATCTGCTCCAAAAAGTGGTTAAGGGGGAGAAGCATGGCATCCTCCAAAGAGAACAGGCCATTAGATGATAAATGAAAGAATCGGGAGACTGGGAAGAAAAAGTCTCTGAAGAGAAGAGAGAAACTCAACAGAGTTCCTGGAGAAATATGTCAAGGGACAAGGTTGGAGGACAGGACGTATGGCCAGGAGAAGAGGACAGGCAAGGAAAATGGAGACGCAGTGAGAGAAGGAAGGCGAGGCATGTGCACGCCAGAGGTGCGTACTGCTGAAGGTACGGCCGTCCCGAGCACCCCTGGTTATTCGTTCAATCGTATTTATTGTGTGCAGAGCACACAGTAGGTACAATTCGGATAAAACAGTTCGGCAACAGAGAGAGACAATCTCTAACTAACAATGGGTTCACGGTCTAGAAGGGGAAAAGCAGACAACAAAACAAAAGAATAGGCATCAATAGCATCAAAATAAATAGAATTATAGATTTATATACACATCATGAACAAAGTAAATAGAATAATAAGTATGTATAAATATACGTAAGTGCTGGGGGGCGGGGTAGGGGGCAGAGTAGAGGGAGGGAGTAGGGGCGATGGGGAGTGGAGGAGCTGAGGAAAAGGGGAAGCTCAGTCTGGGAAGGCCTTATGGAGGAGGTGAGCTCTCAGTAGGGTTTTGAAGGTGAGGGGAAGTGAGCTAGTTTGGCCGATATAAGGAGGGAAGGCATTCCAGGTCAGAGGTAGGGTGTGGGCCTGGGGTTCACCGTGGAACAGGAGAGAAAGAGACACAGTGAGGAGGTTAGCAGCAGAGAAGCGGAGCGTGTGGGATGGGCTGTAGATAGAGAGCTTTGAAGCCAGTAGTGAGGAGTTTTTGCTTCATGCGAAGGTTGATAGGCAACCACTGGAGACTTTTGAGGAGGGGAGTGACATACCCAAAGCGTTTCTGTGCAAAGGTAATCCGGGCAGCAGAGTGAAGTATAGATAGACTGAAGTGGGGAGAGACAGGAGGTAGGGAGATCAGATAGGATGCTGATGCAGTAGTCCAGTTGGGATAGGATGACTGATTGTACCAACAAGGTAACGGTTTGGATGGAGACGAAAGGGCGGATCTTGGCGATGTTGTGGAGGTGAGACCGGCAGGTCTTGGTGACGGATTGGATGTGTGGGGTGAATGAGAGAGCGGAGTCGAGGACGACACCAAGGTTGCGGGCTTGTGAGGTGGGAAGGATGGTAGTGCCATCCACAGTGACGGGAAAGTCAGGGAGAGGACAGGGTTTGGGAGGGAAGATAAGGAGCTCTATCTTGGACACGTTGAGTATTAGGTGGTGGGCAGACATCCAGGTAGAGGTGTCCTGAAAGCAGGAGAAGATATGAGCCTGGAGGGAGGGAGAGAGAACAGGGGAGGAGATGTAGATTTGGGTGTCATCTGTGTAGAGATGATAGGTGAAGCTGTGGGAGTGAATGAGTTCACCAAGGGAGTGAGTATAGATGGAGGACTGAAGGGGACCAAGAACTGACCCTTGAGGAACCCCTGCATTTAGGGGATGGGATGGGGAAGAGAAGCCCGCGAAGGAGACTGAGAATGAACGGTCAGAGAGATAGAGGAGAACCAGGAGAGGACGGAGTTTGTGAAGCCAAGGTTGGATAACATGTTGAGGAGAAGGGGACGGTCGACAGTGTCAAAGGCAGCTGAGTGGTCGAGGAGGATTAAGATAGAGTAGGAGCCATTGGATTTGGCAAGAAGGAGGTCAATGGTGACCTTTGAGAGGGCAGTGTCAGTGGAGTGGAGGGGACGGAAGCCAGATCGGAGGGGTCCAGGAGAGAGTTGGAGTTGAGGAATTCGAGGCAGTAAGCGTAGACAACTCGTTAGATCTTTCTTCTCTCAGCTGAAGGGATTAATTTAGGGCTCGGTAATTAGTTGCCTCATTTGGTTACTGCCAGCGTGAACCGTGTATCTTTTTTGGTTCCCCAGTTCTGTTGTCCCTGCTGTGGGATGGGTTTGCAGCCGGGCCCTTCCTGCCATCAGGATCCAAAACTTTGTTTAAAATGTACTAGAGAAGGAGAGAATGTTTCTGAAAAATGCAAATCAATACCGTTTTCCGTGCTCGCAGCCACCCCAGCTCCTTGGGGCACAGATCAAGCGGGCTCCCCAACCTGGAGGAATTTATTTTTTTCTTTGTTTTGTAACTAAAGAATGCCTGCCACTGTCTCCCCACGGCTGGTCATCTCCACGGGCACAGGAGCCCCAGTGCCAGGGCATTTATTTTAAATTTAGGGCAGTGGGAAGGCAGCTCTGGCTCTTCCCCTCCCGCGGCCCCAAGAGCGACAGGAGCGGCGGCTCACGGTGACCGGCCAGAAAAGCCCCAGCTTCAGTGGCCCGGACCGGATTCCTCCCTGCTGCGGTGTTCGGCTCCAGGTTCATCCAATTCGGAGGTGATCCTGTGGTGATCCCAGGTTCCTTACTCCCCCGCTTCACCGAAAGCCCCGGCCTCCCTCTTCCCTGGCTCCTACTGCTCGTCAGATCGGGCAACTTAGTAATGCAAAGTGAGAGACGGGTCGCCCCTGAAGTCATGGAAAATGGCCGCCTGATAGCATCTTGAAGATTTTCGCCCAAATAAAGTGTCGTAGCGAAAAACACACTGCTCTGTGCCTTGTGGAACCGACAAGACGAAGAGGAAACGGTCCCAGAGCAGAGGGGAATGATCGTGGTGGGTCTGGTGGGCCTCGTGCTGTTGGCCACAGAGGGTCCCCTGCACGACCGGCCCTCCACTGGGGAGGCAGGTTTAGTACTCGCATGAATGTGGTGGTGCTCGTTCAGCGATTACTCTTGGCCAGTCCCTGGTGTGGGGACTGTACAGTTAGAGCAGAGGCAGCCTGCGTTCCACACGGGGCTCCCAGGAGAAGAGGGAGAACAAGTGCTTCACCCCCAGTTTGAGAGATAAGCCAACCGAGGCCCAGAGAAACCAAAGAGCCTTTGCCCAAAATCACACAGCACACAAGTGGCGGAGCCGGGACTTGAATCCAGGTCTCCCAACTCCCAGCTCTGTGTACTTTCCACTGGCTTCGCTGCTTCTTGAGGGTTGTGCGGGGTTGTTTGGACTGAGGCGGGATTGTGGGAGACCAGAGGAGCCGGCCGTGGCTGCCCTCTTGTGGCAACTCTGGAGTATTACAACCTCCCTCAACTGACGTATCAGTACTTTAGTACTTCATTCAATCATATTTAATAATAATAATAATGATAATGATGGCATTTGTTAAGCGCTTACTATATGCCAAACGCAGTTCTAAACGTGGGGTAGATACAAGGTAATGAAGTAGGGCTCACAGTCCGTTTTACAGATGCGGTAACTGAGGCACAAAGAAGTGAAGTGACTTGCCCGAAGTCACACAGCTGATAGCCGCGGAGCCGGGATTAGAACCCACGACCTCTGACTCCCAAGGCCGTGCTCTTTCCACTAAGCCACGATGCTACTCGTTTACTGAGAGATTACTGTGTGCAGAGCACTGTACTAAGCGCTTAGAAAGTACAATTCATTAACATATAGAGACAATCCCTGCCCACAATGGATTCACAGTATATAAAGGGGGAAACAGGCAGCAAAACAAGTAGACAGGCATCAATAGCATCAATATAAATAAATAGAATTATAGACGTATACACATCCTTAATAAAATAAATAGAATAATAAATATGTACATATATACACAAGTGCTGTGGGGAGGGCAGGGAAATAATAATAATAATAATGGCATTTTTTTAGCGATTACGACGTGCGAAGCACTGTTCTAAGCGCTGGGGAAGCTACAAGGTGATGAGGTTGTCCCACGGGGCGCTCACAGTCAACCCCCAGTTTACAGATGAGGTAACTGAAGCCCAGAGAAGTTAAGTGACTTGCCCAAAGTCACACAGCTGGCAATTGGCGCAACTGGGATTTGAACCCATGACCGCTGACTCTAAAACCCGTGCTCTTTCCACGGAGCCACGCTGTTTCTCCAAGTAGAGTAGAGGGAGAGAGTCGGGGCGATGGGGAGGGGAGAGAGAGCAGAGGAAAAGGGGGGCTTAGTCTGGGAAGGCTTCCTGGAGGAGGTGAGCCTTCAGTAGTGCTTTGAAAGGGGGAAGTGTGCTAGTCTGGTGGATGTGAGGAAGGAGGGCATTCCAGGCCAGAGATAGTGGGCTCACAGTCTAGATGGGGGAAACAGAGAACAAAACCAAACATATTAACAAAATAAAATAAATATGTACAAGTAAAATAAATGAATATATAAATATGTACAAGCATATATACATATATACAGGTGCTGTGGGGAAGGGAAGGAGGTAAGACGTGGGGGATGGACAGAAGGACGAGGGGGAGAGGAAGGGTGGGGGCTTCGTCTGGTATAAATGACTATCCTTGAATAAATGAATGAGGAGTGAGGAGGTTAGCGGGAGAGGAGCCAAGTGTGTGGGCTTGGCTGTAGAAGGAGAGAAGGGAGGTGAAGTAGGAGGGGGCGAGGTGATGGAGACTCAATAGTGAGGAGTTTTTGCTTCATACAAAGATTGATAGGCAACCATTGGAGATTTTTGAGGAGGGGGGTGTCATGCCCAGAGCATTTCTGCAGAAAGATAATCCGGGCAGCAGAGTGAAGTATCATGTGTACTATGTCTCACCAGCACCTTGAATTGACATGTCCAAAGCAGAACTCCTCCTCTTCCCACTTGAACCCTGTCCCAGCACCTGTCTTCTTTTTCTTTTTCTGGTGTTTGTTCAGCCCTTACTATGTACTAGGCACTGTCCTAGATGCTGGGTTGATTCAAGCTAATCGGGTAGAACACAATCCCTGTCCCACATAAGAATAATAATAATTATTATTATTATGGTATTTGTTAAGCACTTACTATGTGCCAGGCACTGTACTAGGCGCTGGGGTAGAGACAAGTAAATTGGGTTAGGCAGTCCCTGCCCCATATGGGGCTCACAGTCTTAATTCCCATTTTACAGATGAGAAAACTGAGCCCTGAGAAGTGGAGTGACTTGCCCAGGGTCACGCAGCAGGCAAGCAGCGAAGCTTGAACCCATGAAGTTCTGACTCCCAGGCCCATGCTCTATCCACTACACCAGGCTACATGAGGCTCACAGTCTTAACCCCCCTTTTACAGATGAGGTAACTGAGGCCCAGAAAAGTTAAATGACTTGCCTGAGCGTTGCTCCCCGGGGTTTCGGGGGCAAGTCTCGGGTTCTTACCCTCTCCGGGTCTCCGGACGCGGGCCGCGCGTTCACACCAGGAAGAGTCAGCCAGAGGTCCAAAGCTTGGTTGCCCTTTATTTTCTATCAGCGATTACATAGTTAAAAAAGAGAGAGAGAGCGAGAGAGAGAGAGAGAGAGGGAGGGAGAGAGAGCCCTTGTCTTGTTCGTCTCTTATACCCCCCGTTGCCCGGGGGCAGGGTTTTCTCAGGCCATGTAGCGCACTCACTCGCCACCCTCCAGCCACTAGCCTAGCAACAGCTCTGTCCATCACGAAGCGTTTGCTCTGGCTCGCCCCCAGCCACCCGTTGCCAACCATCGCTGGCTGCGGATATGGCCTTGAGGTTGCCTCCGAGCCTTGCAGGTACAAGCTTGTTTTTCTTGCCCTGGTCCCTTTATCTCCTGTTGTTGAGTCTGTTTGGCTTTGAGACGTTGGGTACGGTTTCTGTGCACATAGTCCCTGTCTCAGCGCCTTCCCACGCTCCCCACGTGTCCCCCTCCCGTTATGGCGGGGACCGCTAAGGGCGTCCGCGCAATGGGAGCATCTCGACCTTAAGCTCGCGCACCACCCGGGCAACAATGGAGCAAAAGAGACGAAGGAGGCACGGGAGGCACATGAGCAAAAGCAAAACCCCCACAGTGGCGGCAAGGATCGAGACCAGCCAAGGGACCAATCCCCCCGGCGTCACACGTTTGATCCAGTCCCAAAGTTCCTCCACCGTGTCCTCCCCGCAGCCGAGGTCGTCCCAAGCCTTGGGGAAGCGCAGCGACTGGGCGTTGAGCTCGTCGATAAGGCGGCACAGTTTCTGTAACTTGCCGGTCAAGTTGGCGGCCAGGAAAAGTCCCTCCAGGTGTTTCTTTACTCCGTCCCAGGAGGCAGGGAACGAAGAGTTGGTGGCGTTGCAGCGGAGCGGAAGCACGCAGACATGCCGATACCGGTAGTCGCATTTCACCGCCTGCCGTAGGGACAGGAGGCGAACCTCGTCGCCGAGCCTCTCGATCACATGCTCAAGGCCGATCAACTCCTGCTGCAGGGAAGCGTCCAGGTGACGCTGGACCCCCCACGCAAGTTGGGTGGAGTGCATGAAGGCCGAGACCTGAGACGCAAAGAAACCAGTCCGATCGTACAGATTCAGGATTTGCCATTCCTGGAAGGCCGAAAACGCGAGGTTCGCGATACCCAGCATGGCCTCAAATAATTCCCTGCGGGTGCGCAAGCCGCGCAAGTGGATCGCTAGGGTGTGCCACCGATGGTCGGAGGCCTGGGAAAACCAAGGGTCAGCGGACTTAACGGGTATAAGGGTGTAGCGGGGCCGCCGGACCAGCCAAACAGCCTAATCTGCCGCACCCTCCGTGGTCATGGGTCGCGCCCGAGACATAAGGACGCATTGTGAGGAACCCGTGGTGGACAAAGAGAAGTCGCCATAAGCCTACCGGGAGGCGGTAAGGTTCCAGCTGGGCTCAGTACTCGGGAAGGCTATAAGCGCGTAAGGGGCAGGGATGCGGGCGTTCCCTTGAAAGGCATAATCATGGTCTGCACAATTGCCCTGAGAGTGCAGGGAAACGTTCAGACCCTCACGGAAAATAATACGATACACTGAGAAAGGGTAGTCCTGGCACGTCGCCCCGTCAGGGCAGGCACACGAGCGGACCCTGACGGTCGCGGTGGGAGAGCGCAGGGAAGTAAAGGCTTTCCAGAGACCGGGGTGGCGCGTCCCCCACGGTAGGGCATAAAGCCCGGGCGCGGCCGACTCCGCATATGTGTGGTTCCTAATGTGATTATCCCAGGAGAGTAGGAGGGTACCGTTACCGTTATGGGGAATACAGCGGACTACGCCCGCGGAACAGTCAGTTATAGGCATCCAGACCCCACCCCGACCCTCGGCCCACTTTCTCCCGGGACCAGGGAGCGAGCTCGCATTTCGGATATGGCCGAAGTACCCCCAGCTTCCCTCTCTGGATTTTTTTTGCCGTTGGGGGTGCACGGAAGTGTGCCGTGGATCCCCAGCAGGGTAAGGTTTCGGTGTGTGGGGTGCCCCTGACCTTGGGGTATGTGGACTTCCAGTGTGTAAGTGAAATTTATCAACCGCAAGCAAGATTGGGTTACCTCGGGCTGGTTCGAGAAAGCCCCATTGCCGGTGTACCAGCATACGGGGGTACCAGTGTTGCGAAAGATAGCGCCCCGGATACGGATCTCACGCTGGTCTGTTTCCGGGGACTGACCCCGGTGCTGGCCCGTGAGCTTGGTCATGTTCCCTTGGAATGAGAGTTGGGGGGAGTCCTCCTTCCAGGAGACCATGCTTAACAAAGGCGCATTGGCGAGGAGGGCCCACGTCCAAACCCCGCTCTGCTCCTCAACATCCTTCAGGTGGCTATTCACCAGAGAAGTCCAGTTAATCCTGTCCTGGCCTTCCTCCCCACCGCGCCCCCGTGGAGAAGAAAGGGAAGGGGAAGGAGGGGGAGGAGGGGAATCAGGGCGCTGGGACTTCCCCTGTGGCTGGACATCGTCTTCCTCGACTAGGCAGAGGTGTCGCGAAGAGATCCAAACGGGGACGTCACCTGTGGAGATACAAGCGTATCCTCAACCCCGAATGAGTACCGGATCAGGACCGCGCCAATCGCCCTCCACAGTACGCCACATCGCACGCCCTGTAGTGCGTGCGGGTGGTGGCGCCGGGGTTTCATGGTCGTGGACGTGTGGCAGAGTTGCCGCATGGCGGGGGAGATTCCCATATCCCGATCGACGGATAGAAAGTTATGGGTGTACGTTGCCTTGTCTAGGGCGCACTGCGTGACCCGCTTCCCCCCCCCTGCTTTTGCAGGAGAGTTTTCAGCATCCTGTTTGCCCTTTCCACTATGCCTTGACCGTTGGGGTTGTAAGGTATCCCGGTAATATGCGAGATGCCAAAGGAGGAGAAAAAGAGGGACAGGGCTTTGGAGACATTACAGGGGCCATTATCGGTCTTTATCTCCAAGGGTGTGACTATAGTGGCGAAGCAATGGTACAAATGGTTTTGCACATGTTTTGCGGCCTCTCCGGCTTGGCGTGTCGCCAGCATGAATCCAGAGAAAGTGTCAATGGTCATATGAACCTTAGAGGTCCCCCAATTGGGTGACGTCCATTTGCCACAGCTCGTTCGGCGTGAGCCCCCGGGGGTTCACTCCTGTCGACACTGCCGGCCGTGGGACAAATGGAAGACAGCGAGTACAGCGCCGGACAATAGACCGGGCTTCCTCTCTAGTGACCCCATACAGCCGGCGGAGCGAGGTAGCCGGGAGATGGAACTCCCTATACGCCGCAGCCGCGGCATCCAGCCCCATCAATGACGGCCCTGTGGGGTGTTTCCTGGCATCCACATTGCGGTTGCCTTCAAAGATCGGCCCTTGTCCGTCCGTGTGGGAACGGACGTGCATGAGGTATACCCTACATTTCCCTAGCCGCTACGGCAAACTGAAGCCGAGAGATCATGTTCCCAATCTCCGATTGCCGGTCGAAAAGTATGGAGGTTTCGATTCGCCGGGCAAGATTAACGGCATACAGGCTATCCGAGATAATGTTGATCGCCCGGGGGTAGTCATTGCCCATATGATAGCGAAAAGTTCATTTCGCTGAGTCGAGCCGTATGGTGTGTCGAGCACCGACAAGACACCGGTGGTCTGCTTGAAAACTGCCGCCCGGTGTTCCTTGGTGGCGTCTGTAAAGACATTGTCTCCTCCGACCGGAGTATCGGAGATCACCCGAGGGGTCAGAATGTCCGATCCCTCGTATAAGTGGCTAAGAGTCAACGGGGAGCGTTATGTAAAGGTGGCCCACTGTAGGAGCATGGCCCACAGGAAGCTGTCCCTGGTTATCCCCTCAAGGTCTCCCATGGCTATCCCGACAGGGACTATAGGGTAAGTAGCTGAAAGCACCACTACCCTCTGTATGGCGTTCTGGCAAAAGCGACCGAGAAGCTCAGTCTCCTTTGGGAGAACACGGGAGGGGTTCCGAGGATAACACCATTCGAGAATCTCGGCCTCTTGGTATATAGTCGCGAAAAGGCTGCCCTCCGGAAATATCGTGACCTCCATGGGGAGGCGGGGTTCAGCTCGGCAAGTATGGCTACCCGCCAACCGCTGTGTGATTTCTCGGAGCGCGCTTTTCGCGGACTCCGTCCAGTCGCGGCGCGATTTAAGATTGGGGTCTCCTTTTAGGAGATCGTACAGGGGTTGCATGAGGGCGGAGGGGATGGGCGGTCTCGCGCGCATCCATTGAATCTTCCCTACAAAACCCTGCATATCGTTTAACGTGACGTATTTTCGGGGGTCAATTTGGGGTGGTCTTTGAGTCACCCGGGTCTCGGTGACGTTAAACCCAAGGTACGTGTACGGGGCTGATTCTTGTACCTTCTCTGGTGCTACGAATAAACCCTGGGCTGCGAGGGCTACCACCACTCGCCGGGTGAGCGTCTGTACCTGCCCTTGGTCTGGCATACCCAGAAGGATGCCGTCCATATAATGGACGATCGTCACCCCCCGGTTATTCCTTGCGGAAAGAGGCGAGTATCTGCCCCACGAACCACTGGCATATGGTGGGACTACAAGACATGCCCTTTGGCAGCACCTTCCACTGGTACCGGAGTGCTGGCTTCGCGAAATTCGGGCTCGGGACAGTAAAAGCGAACTTCACCCTGTCGTCAGGGTGTAAAGGGATGCTGTAAAAGCAGTCCTTAATATCTATGGCCCGGATCTGGTGAGTTTTTGGAATCATGTTAGGGGAAGGCATCCGGGTTGTAGTGGTCCCATTGGCATAATGAGCGCATTGATTTTTCTTAAATCCATGAGGAAGCGCCACTTCCGCGCGGCTTTCTTTTTTATAACGAATACGGGGGCGTTCCAGGGACTGAACGATTCCTCTAGGTGCCCCTGTGCAAATTGGTGCGCAACTAGCTCCCTCAGCGCCTGCAGCTTGTCCTTGGTCAGGGGCCACTGGTCCAGCCATACCGGTGGGTGTGGAAGCCATACCAGTGGGGGTGTCTACAAGCCCCGGAACCCAGTGGACCCACCTAAAAAGGATCAGCTTCATCTATAAGGTGGGCTCCCAGCCCCTGCAGAACATCTCTCCCCCACAGATTCATACGGAGCCCTTGAACGCACAGCGGGACGAACGCACCTTGCCTTCCCCGGCAAGACCAAATCAACGAACGGCCCGCCTCTCTCGCGGCCTGCAGTCCCCCCACGCCTTGCACCCCCATCGAGTGGTTTGCTAGTGGCCACTCCGCTGCCCAGCAGCAATCCTGAATAACGGAGCAGTCGGCCCCGGTGTCCAGGAGCCCGTTAAGGGGCTTTCCCTCAACTAAGAGGGTCCACCAGGGTTTATCAAGGGTTATTTCTTGTATTATTCCAATGGCTGGGGGTGGGGGATCAAGGGGCGGGGGGTCAAGGGGCGTAGCGCGAGCAATGACCGTTCCCGATCCCAGGTATATACCATACGGATGATGATTGGTGAGGGGGATCTTCCCGGGCCCTTCCCCCCGTTTGGACGAATGAACGACCCCCGCCACTCTTGTCTGAAGCCCCACCACTAGGGCCCTCCAGGGGAGGGGCTGTATTGGGACGTTTACAGTGTCCCCGGGTCGGATTTCCACTGGGGCCAGGCATCGGACTTCAGCCCGAGTGGCTCCCGGGACCGAAGCCTCTGGTACTCCTCTATGAGAGAAACCCTTTTCGGGCTCTCTCCCGCGGCTGACACGGGGAACTCATGATTCGGGGCCCTCGCGGGGGCCCTCCACCCGTTTCCCGACGCCGTTCGGGGTCTCTGCCTCGAGCGGCATTGTTTCGCATAATGCCCGTGCTTCCCGCATTCAAAGCAGGTCACACCCTTTCTCGGCTGTGCTGGGGGGCCGCTGTTGTCCTGAGCTCGGCATTGAGCCATCAGGTGTCCCATCCGCCCGCACCGAAAGCACTGTCGCCCCCTTTCCCCGACTCCCGATAATCCTTTCACTATTGCCTCTGCAAGCATCTGCGCCTTGTACTCTTCTCCTCCAACCCCTTCGCATCGTTGCAGGATTTCCCCAAAGTGGCCTCTCTGGGCAGCCCTGCCAATGCTTTCCTGCAGGCACTATTCGCGTTCTCTCGGATCATCTGCTGCAGTACAATTTCGGCGCCATCCCGGTCCCCTATAATACGGGTGACGGCGGACTGCATGCGTGAAACGAAATCTTGAATTGCCTCGTCCGGGCGCTGTCACCATATACGTCTCAGGATCGTAGTTGACCTGTGTCTCAGCAGTCTCGAATTGTCCCGTCCCGGTCATAGCTGCAAAAGCCTCGGCGGGGTTCGGGAAACCCCGTCTGCGTATTATTTCTTTCGCAGCGGTGGTAAACTCAGACGTCCATATAAGGCCCTGTCCGGGATCCAAACACCCGCTGGCAAGGGATTTCCAATCATTCGGGATCAAAACGCTTTCCAGGGACATAGTGTCCAGGAGCTGGCTCACATAAGGGGAGCTGGGACCGTAGGCGGCACACGCCGCCTTCAACTCTTTGAGTTTCACCCACGGTATCGGGGCGAAACCTCGTTCCCCGTCTGGTCTTTCTATTACGGGGAATACCTCCCATCCCGCGATGTCCTCTCCCCTCGCCGCCACCTCTTCCAAAGCCAGCTGTAAGGCTGAAACCGCTCTCATCCCCTCCCCGCTTTTAACGATCGGTTTCTTGCTCCCCACACCCATCTGCCTGAACTGTTCCCGTGTATCCCCTATCTCACTCTCAACCCCCGTCTGTGTAGCCTGACCTCCTCTTTCCCACTCGGCGTTGGGCGTTTCACTCTGGGTGTAAGGTCCGAGATCAGGGTAGAGGCGGTGGTAGCTCGGGGCCCTTGGCGGGGTGTCTCTGCCTCGGCCTGACCAGTCTCCTCAGGTTGTTGGCTGTTCTCCCCTTCCTGCCCCGCTTCCTCCTTGTCAGTCTGGCAGGTCGCATCAAACTTACGAGCGAGTCTCTCTGGCCCTTGAAAGGCTGCACGGAGGATACCGTGTATAAGAAAGTCCACGTCCTTTAGCTCCCCCGGGTGGGAGTCTTCATAGGCCGTCATCTGTTCCCCAATAACGTCCCACCGCTCCTCCGTGATCCCGGAATCAAATATCCACGGGGAGGTCATAGTTATCTTCCCTATAAATTCCCTTATTGTTTTCAGCTCAATCTTTACCCCTTTACTTCTCAATATCTTGTAACAGTGCCGGGTGTACAATTCCTTATCTTCTGGCTTATATATGGGCAGCGATCATACCGTCCCCATCTTCCCGCCAGACCTTTAGCTACCTGGCCTACGGGGCACTCTCCCTGGTCTTCCCCTATGGGGGTACCCGAGCCCCACGTTGGGCGCCAGTCGTTGCTCCCCGCGGTTTCGGGGGGACTCTCGGGTTCTTACCCTCTCCGGGTCTTCGGACGTCTCTGGACGCGGGCTGCACGTTCACACCAGGAAGAGTCAGCCAGAGGTCCAAAGCTTGGTTGCCGTTTATTTTCTATCAGCGATTACGTAGTTAAAAAAGAGAGAGAGAGCGAGAGAGAGAGAGAGAGAGGGAGGGAGAGAGAGCGCCTGCACCCTCCTTGTCTTGTTCGTCTCTTATAAACCCCGTTGCCCGGGGGCAGGGTTTTCTCAGGGAATGGCATATCGAGGCTTTGACCGCCCTCCAGCCACTAGCCTAGCAACAGCTCTGTCCAGTCACGAAGTGTTTGCTCTGGCTTGCCCCCAGCCACCCGTTGCCAACCATCGCTGGCTGCGGATATGGCCTCGAGGTTGCCTCCGAGCCTTGCAGGTGCAAGCTTGTTTTTCTTGCCCTGTTCTCTTTATCTCCTGTTGTTGAGTCTGTTTGGCCTTGAGCCGTTGGGTACGGTTTGTGTGCACATATTCCCTGTCTCAGCGCCTTCCCCCGCTCTCTACGCCACCCCAGAGGGGGCACAAGATGGGACAGGGAAGGAAAGGATAGGAGTAGGGTGGGGCTCACTTGGGGGTTTGGCTGGTGTTCTCCCTCCCCAGTTCCCCACCATGGGCTGCTCAGAGGAGCCGGCCTCCCAGGCCAAATGAGTAATTCTCTGAGCAGAGCCAGGCAGCCCTGGGGGCAGCCAGGAAGGGAGAGAGATGGTAGTAGTAAGAGCGTATATTAAGCTCCGACTGTGGGCAAAGTCCTGGGGAAAAGTATGACACATATTAAGAATCAGGCACAGTCCTTGGTCCTCAAGGGGCCATTCTTCACGGTGACATTAAAGCGGTTGTGAACCAGATTCCACAGATGAAGACTGAAAGGTTAACAAAAATGTGTACCTTGCCCATATCTGAAGCAAAATACCTGGCTCATTAATCGTGATGGATGCCTTTTAGTGGGAAAATACAACACCTATTTATTGAGGGTTCTTTAAAAACACACATTTATGTATTATCTATTGGGCCGGACTTTCCCAAGTGCTTAGTACAATGATTTTCCTACAGTACTCAATAATTGATCGATTTTTAAAATATACTTTTTTAAAGACATTTTCTAAGTGCTTACTATGTGCCAGGCACTGTATTAATACTAATAATTATGGCATTTGTTCTGCACTTACTCTGTGTCAGGCACCGTACTGGGCGCTGGGGTGGATACAAGATGATCTGGTAAGACACATATGGGGTTCACGGTCCTGTTGCCAATTTGACTTTCTAGGATTACTCATAACAAACGATGAATGTTCTGAAGCAATTTAACTTTATTTACATACAAAATGGAATTGTAAAAAGATCAATTAAGGTTGATTTAATTTTTCAATCTTGGAAATATGGAATCTGATGCAGGAAAGGAGAGCAAAATGCCCCTGTGTGAGGACAGGTTACACTAAGGAAAGAGAATAGAGATTCAGGAGATAAATATATGTATATCTATATCTATATATACATGTTTATGTGCAAGACAGATGTTAAAATATTTCACACTCATGCCCTATACTCAGGTTATTGACTTCAAACATCTGCTGGCTTTTGCAGTAACATGATATTGAATTGCACCTTCTTATTCTATTGGGCTGACCTATCAGTCATTCAAAGGTACTTAGGGAGCGACTCTAGTGGGCAAAGCACTGTACTAAGCCCAGGGGAAGCATAAAATGGGGGATTTAATTAGACAATGTCCCTGGCCTTCTGGGGGCTCTCAATCTAAAATAAGGGCAGGGAGGTTGGGGATGAGGATATGAGGAAAAATTGAAATGATTAAGACAAAATGCCAGAAGGACACAAATACAAAATTTGTTAGTAAACAATAGATTCCCAAGATGGTGTTTTATGAATTGGGAATACAATTTAAAGAAACTCTGAAAGGAAATAAATTTACTTTCCTTTAACCAACAGGACCAACCTCACTACTTTGCTTGGGGCAACTGCAGAGCGCTGGATCCCATACAGTTTTCAGGATCTCGGGGTGGGGGGGGGCGGAGGGTGTGTGTGTGGCAAACTAAACATCTGGCCCATCAATTACTGGGCCTAAGTAGTAAACAAGGCCTTCCGTGCTCACACGAAGACCTACAAAGAACTGAGTGGAGAGCTGTGGACAGGCAAGTGTTACTTTTTATCGGACCTATGGCCTTGCATAGACGGGTGTTGCTTGTTACTGGTTTTGAAGGTTACAGAATGGCTGTGTTAGTTATAAACACAGCAACATGGAAAAATACGGAATGTGACTGAAAGATATAAAAGTCTTGCTGCTTAACCCAATAAACAGTCTCCTTATCAACCCTGAGACTCGCCTGGCCTGCGTTCTTTCATTGCGAGTGCCCGTCTCCGCACCTCTCTGGACGCGTCGATGACACCCAAACAGGGACAGGGACATGAAGCCTGGACCCTCAGACTCAGCACCGCAACCCTCACGAAGCAACTCATCACTGTGCAGTGACTCACTAAGGAACCGAAGAGGTGAGGGCATTTAAGTTTACTTTCGTTTTCAAACACCAGGCTTACAGCAGGGAAGAAAATGGGACAAATTCAATTCCGTTCTCGGGATCATTATATCCAGTTACTTAAGGATGTTGTAAAGAAGCGTGGGTTGATTATTACCACTGCCCAGATTGAACAATTTTTGGAATGCGTTGAAAAATGCTGCCCTTGGTTTCCAAAGGAAGGAAACTGGAATCCTTTCACTGAGCCAGCTCCTTCCGCACCACCACCCCCTCTATGGGTCCCGAAACCAGCGATGGGGGCTGCTATGGAAGGGGAGGAGGAGATACCTATTGAATTATTGATGGGTTTCCCTGTGATGGAGCGACCTGACCCTGCTAATCCTGGTCAGTTAATACGTACCCACGAACTATTGAATTTCAAACTATTAAAAGAAGTGAAACAGGATGCTGCGAAATATGGGCCCACCGCTCCTTATGTGCTAGCACTCATAGAAAGTATTGCTTCCTCAATACTTTGCCCGTATGATTGGCAAACCTTAGTCAAGACTGTCCTGGATGGCGGAGACTATTTGCTTTGGAAGGCAGAATTTTTTGATTTTTGCGCGGAGCAAGCGTGTCGCAATGATCGCGCCCGACCTCCAGTTCAAATCACTTTCGAGATGCTTACAGGGAGCTACAAACTCGTGAAAGCTTGTCTCAACCCTTACCCAAAGGGGTACTGATTACATGGAAAACTGTTTTTACGGCGCTGTGGGAGCTGCATCCTGCTGAACGGGTGTTACGGGAGACGCCGGCGGCGTGTGACTTGGGGGCAGGGAGTGATCAGGAGGACCCCCTGTCCTTTGAAGTTTTGTCACCAACAGAAGGATTGGAGCCGATGTACGCTACTGTTCCGGATCCCGAGGACTTGTATCGGGACCAGGATCATAATGACTCTGGCGATCCTTCTGACTCTGGGACTGCAGACCAGAAGGAGGGATCTGATTTATACCCGCCTTTGGCCCCTCTTACAACGACGGCTGTTATCGCACCCACAGCAAAGGACCTTTTGCAGGCCCAGTGCCTGCAGGCGGTATCCCGTTCGTCGATCGTTCCCCCTCCCCCCTTGCTCCCCCCTTGTCTGCTGCACCGCCGTATGTACATGCTGTGCCTGCTACGGCGCAGCCTGCCTGTACCGGGGCCCTTTCGGGCTGCCGGCAGGAGGCATTGCACTGCAAGCGATGTCGGTGGTGTATCTTCCCGGCCGGCCGGCTCAGTATGACTCTCTCCCTTATGAGTTGATTAAGGAGTTGCAGAAAAGTATTCGCGATTATGGGTTACAGTCGTCCTATACAATGAATCTAATAGTGGCCGCTACCAACCCCGAAATTGGCTGCTTTACAAGTGATAGTCGCGGAACAATTAGCGACGGGGCATATTGAACCCTCCGATAGCTCTTGGAATTCCCCTGTCTTTGTGATAAAAAAGCGCTCGGGGGCCTGGAAGATGTTGACTGATCTCAGAGAAATCAATAAGATGATGCAGCCGATGGGAGCACTGCAACCTGGGCTCCCGAACCCGGCTATGATCCCTAGGAATTGGCCGATATTAGTAGTAGATATTCAGGATTGTTTTTTCTCTATTCCGCTCCACCCGGACGATCATATTCGATTTGCGTTTTCAGTGTCTGTGGCTGACAGGACTCAACCTACTACGCGATATCATTGGACGGTCCTCCCCCAGGGAATGAAATATAGCCCCACAATGTGCCAGACTTACGTTGCGCTTCTGATAGCACCTCTCCGCGTCAAGCATCCTGAGGCATATTTTATTACTATATGGATGAAATATAGTGACTGTGCCACCACAGCCCAACTACACACCTTACAGCCTGCTCTTCTGGTGGCTGTAGAATCTGGAGGGCTGCGGGTTGCACCCGAGAAAGTCCAGACAAAGCCCCTGATCACCTATCTGGTACATATTTTGACAGATCGGACAGTGTCCCCTGTGACCCCTACCTTGGATGTTTCAAAATTAAAAACCCTAAATGATTTCCAAAAATTACTGGGGGAATTAAACTGGGTGCTCCCTTATCTTGGAATCCCCACCGATCAATTATCTCACCTTTTTGCTACCTTGCGAGGAGCCCCGGAGCTCTCTTCCCCCGGCTCCCTTTCACCACAAGCCACCCGGGAGTTAGAGCAGGTAGTCAAAAAATTGGCTCAGGCTACGGTGGACCGTGTCACCCCAGGGATACCCTTATCCGCCGTTGTCGTTCCCACCTCTGTCATGCCTACACGGGTTATATGCCAAGAGCAACAATTGGTTGAGTGGATGCATTTGCCCACTCGGCCCCACCGCTCTGTTTCCCCATATCCGACTTTGGTAGCCCAGTTATTGGGTCGGTTAATTCGGCACATTACCGTCTTTTCTGGGACCGGACCCTCTGCATTATACCGACCGTATACTTCAGATCAACTTGCCACACTTCTTGGCAACAATCCCGATTGGAAGATCCTTTTGGCAATGCATATCGGGGCTTGGGTTACTGGTCTCCCAGATATTACACAATTAAAGGTTTTCTCACCTTTTGAATGGGTATTCCCCTGCATCACGGTTCCGGACCCAATACCGGGATCTACCAGTTTTTACAGATGAAACAAAAGGCCGAGCCGCATATTACTGTCCTCCGGACACTTCCCGCATTATCCCCATTCTGTCCCATTCCGCTCAACACGCGGAACTTGTAGCTGTGATGTCAGTCCTTCGTGATTTCCCTCAATCACTTAATATTATCTCAGATAGCCGGTATGCATGCTTTGTTACTCTTCACATTGAGACTGCTGCGCTCCGGTTTTCCGAGGCAGCCATTTTTCCTTTGTTCCGGGAACTTCAAGCAACAATTCGTGCTCGTTCTCATCGTTTTTATATTTCTCATATTAGGGCGCATTCGTCCCTCCCCGGACCATTGGTTGAAGGTAATGCCTGTGCAGACCTACTTACTAGGGAACTTGCTGGCTCACCAAAGGCGATTATTTTTGTTGCACCACTGTTGGCTCCGGCTCTTCTCCCTTTAGATGCTACAGCCGCAGCTTCGCAAGCCCACCGGCGCTTCCACCAAGGAGCAGGGATTTGGTATTTCTCGGGAAAGCGCGTGGGCCATTGTGAAAGCTTGTACCTCCTGTGTTACTACATTACCTGCGGCCTCTGAAGCCACGAATCCCCGTGGTCTTGCGCCAAAAAAGCTGTGGCAAATGGACATCACGCAATCTTTGGCAGATTGGCTTTTATTCATGTTACTGTAGATACCTGTACATTATTTACTTTTGCGTCGGCTCAAACTGGTGAATCAGCCAAACATGTTATTGATCATTTGTTTCTTGCTTTTGCCTTTATGGGAATTCCACATGTATTGAAAACCGACAATGGCCCCGCATACACTTCTAAGGCGTTCCGGTCTTTCTGTAATACTTTTATTATCCGCCTTGTTAGGGGTATTCCATACAATCCCACGGGTCAAGCCATTGTCGTAAATTGTCATCGTTGGCTCAAAGCCTTTTTGGAAAAACAAAAAGGGGGAGACGAACTGACCTCTCCCCATAGACAATTACAATCCGCTATATATACCCTTAATTTTTTTAACTATGGATGACAAAGTTCTCACCCCTGCTGAAAGATGGGGTGGCAGGGACACTAAAGAACACCCAGAAAGAGTAAAATGGAAGGACCCCCTCACGTGACAGTGGCGAGGGCCAGATCCCTTATTAACATGGGGCCAAGGGTATGCTTGTGTCTTTCCAGAAACTGAGGACCACCCGATCTGGATAGCTACAAAGAACATACGACGCGTCCTTTCTACAGTGTGTTCTCCCTCACCCTGCGTACTTCAGGAGCTGACAGAGAACCAGGATACAGACTCCGCGACCCTTCCTCTGGAGGTTCAGCAGCAAAGTTCTTAAAAATGATAATCACTTTCCTGTTTCTAGCCTCCTCCACTGTTGTGATTACTGAGGACTATTGGATTTTGTTCCGTACCCTCCGTGGATACGGCCCGTTACGTGGCAGGAACCGGTGGAAGATAGTCTCACTAATGCTTCTGATCTTGTAGGGGGGGCTGCGATTCCATGGGAAGGACTAGGAGAAGAGGCACTTGTCAATGTCTCCCTCCTTGCTACTCGCACTCCTATATGTTTCTCTGCAGCTCCGACCCCAAGTCCGTGTCTGTCTCTGCTCCCCCTCACTACTTGGGCTCAAGAAAGAGAATTGCGTGAACCCCAGACCCGTTAGGTGTACTGTGGGGTTACCCGTTTGACTGCTCTATCCCGTCGTTTGGGAAACTCACCTTCGGTACCCGAACTTCCTTCTTGTGTGTTTGCCAGCTCGTCTTGGCCAATCAATCAATCAATCAATCGTATTTATTGAGCGCTTACTATGTGCAGAGCACTGTACTAAGCGCTTGGGAAGTACAAATTGGCCAGCATTTGGCAAACATGCAGACAACCCTTCCCCACAGTTATTCATTTGTCCTCTCACGTATTCCCAGCCACCTTACTGAATTGGGGCGGACATGACAACCTTACTTATTTATCCCCTTTACATGGTTATCTTTGGTTTTTGCCCACGGATGATTTCCACGCTTTAGGTTCCCCTCGTGCCGGAACTTCCTCCCATTTGTACCTACACCTTTGGCGGACTTTTGCTGCTTTGGGTCCAATCACACTTACTTTTGCTCGATTACAGGTCCCTTTCGATTCTATCCCAGTCCATATGGAAGAACGGCAAATAAGAGCATGCATATTGCCACCGCAAGCCTTCCTTGTTGGCTACCCATCCCTTATCCCCTTCCCTTCCCTCTGTAATATTACATGTGATAATTGTAGACTTACCCAATGCATATCCGCCCGTGATGCCACTGCTACTATTCTTATAGTAGAACAACCTCGTCATGCTATACTATCCACCTCATTATCCCACATTTGGGCTGAGTCCCCTGCGGATTCTGCCCTGCAGATTCTAGCTGATCATTTTCGTATTCCACAACGGCGACATCGTCGGTTTGTTGGATTGTTAATCACTGGGTTTATCGCTTTGGCATCCCTTATTATTGCTACCACCTTATCGTCTATTACCCTGCATACTGAAATAACACAGGCCTCCTTTGTTAATTCCCTTGCAAGAAATGTTTCTGATGCTCTGCAAACACAGTTACAATTAGATAAAGCCTTTACCGCTCGCCTCTCTCTTCTAGAGCATTCTCTTATAGAATTAGGAAATGAGGTTGATGCTCTGTGCACTCAACTTTCTTTTCAAAATTGTCATTATCGTTACCCTCATATCTGTGTGACCCCATATTATTATAATGCCAAATTTCCTGGGTTTTCGTGGTCCGGGATCAGAAATCGGCTCCAAGGAGCCCGGCATTCTTCGAATGTCTCCCTTGATTTATCACACCTTGCCTTACTCTCCGATGCTATGCAAAATACCCCTCCCTTGGCCATTCCTACTGATATTGCTTCACCGATCATTTCTGCCCTTGAGGCGGTTAATCCTTTTAATTGGCTTTCAATGCTGCTTCATAGTCTCCCATATATTATTTTGTTAATCTTGGCCTTGTTTTGCCTGTCCTGCCATGCCCGATGGCTATCTGTTTTCCTTTGCCCGCTTCTTACTCAACTCCATGCTTTGCAATTGTTTCAAAAACAAAAAGGGGGACTTGTGGCAGATTAAACATCAGGCCCATCAATTACTGGGTCTCAGTATTAAGCAAGGCTTTCCGTGCTCACAGGAAGACCTACAAGGAACTGAGAGTTGAGCTGTGGACAGGCAAGAGTTACTTGTTATCGGCCCTACGGCCTTACATAGACGGGTGTTGCTTGTTACTGGTTTTGCAGGTTACAGAATGGCTGTGTTAGTTATAAACACAGCAACATGGAAAAATACAGAATGTGACTGTATGTGACTGACTGAATGTGACAAGGACAGTCTCCTTGTCCACCTTGAGACTCGTCTGTCCTGCGTTCTTTCATTGCGAGTGCCCGTCTCCCCACTGCGCTGGACGCGTCGAGGCACACGGCAACAGGAGTGTCTATGAATCTTTTTATATACTTCTCACCAGGTTCCTGGCAGAGCAGATTAGGTCTAAAATTGATTCCTGGAGCACATGTGCACAGTATGCCTTCCACAGCACAGGGGCAGTAAGAGGAAGTTGTTCTCTATCTCCCTACTGGCCTTGTCTTTGCCTTCTTAATCAACTTTTTTTTACCTCTCCCTTTGCTGTTTTTTTTTAAATGGTAATTGTTAAGCACTTACTGTTTGCCAGGCACTGTACTAAACACTGGTGTACAAACAAGGTATCAGGTTGGACAAGTCTCACACAGACCCTGTCCCAAACACAGGGATCACAGTTCAAGAGGGACCCAGGATAGGCATTTCATCCACATTATACACATGAGGACACTGAGGCCCAGAGGAGAGTGACTAGCCCAGGGGAACAGAGCAGGCAAATGGCAGAGCCGGGACTAGAACCTGTGTCTCCTGGCTCCCGGACATGTGCCAAGCGAGGTTTTAGAAAGATGACCTGGCAGCGGGGCAGATGGATGGTGTAATTTTAGTGAGATCTCTCCTAGCATTTTTGGTTTTCATCAACCTACATCTAAATGGCTGTTCAATATTCTGGAGAACACCAGTTAGCTCTTACTGAATATCGAAGAATACAATTTCTAAAAGTAAGAAAAAGATGGCTTAAATATTCTATTACCTGGGGTCACGATGATTTCGTTTTGCTGGGTTCTAATTCTAAGAAAAGTCAGGGCATCCTCGGGATCGATCTCTCTCACTGTGCTGTGCGCTACCTGTGTGAGCGGCTGAAGGTACCCTGCATACTGAACTGATGAATAGCTACTTAGGGTTGTTTTCAATGGAATGCCTATAAAAATTAGACATTATGAAAATATGAAATATCGGTGGACTGCGGTCATTTGTACATCACTCAAACAATAACAACCCCCCTACTCCTAGTGAATATTCTATATTCATTAGCCGCTCCTCTCATGGAATTAGTGTCATATTCAGATTTCTTTGAAAATGTTTGGCAAGAACTAAAGCTAGATTGTACCATATTCTAGTTTATCGACTAGTTGGCTTTCATCAGTCATGAACACAAGTGTTTATTAAGCTCTTACACAGTGGGAGGCATGGTGTTCAGCATGAGAGAAAATACCTGGAAATTGACTAAGACGCCCAGAAGCCAAATGGATCAGGCATCTGTTCAACATGGCATTAAGTGGTCTATTTGAATGGACAGTAAATGGGATGATTTTGGTGATATTACTTCATATTCAAAGATACAGCTACTGATGGTGAGTTTTTCTCTGTGTGTGGGAAGGGGGATGATGGGGCGGGGGGTAGGGGGAGCACATTTTACAGTCCCCTGCTTAACTGGGTTGAGCAATGGGTTCAAAAATAAGGCCGCTCTGACACCGAGGGGGAGGCCAAAAGTCACTGCGGCCTCTTCAGCAACCGAGAGCCCAATACTGAGCTCCTGGGAGACACAGAACTTGAGTTAAGGGTGGCAGGGTGTATTGGGGTACCTCAGGAACAAATGCATTGATTGTCTTGCAGGAGTGGCGATGGGATGATTTGGGACGTGCACACACTCTCTCTCCTGGGCCTCTGAGAGACAAGGCACATACGTGCACACATGCAGAGAGGATGAGCTCCAGAAAGACAGGGATCATGTCTATCTACTAAATTGTCCTCTCCCAGGCTCTGCACAGGGTAAGTGTTCAAAAATACCATCGGTCAACGGATAGATGTTGAATCCAGAATAATTCTGACCACCAAGACAGGAAATTTTTTTTGTCTTGTTTCTGCAAAGCCCTTACACCGTGTCAAGTACTATTCCAAGCACTGGGCTAGACACAAGTTAATCAGGTGGGACACAGTCTCTGTCCCCCATGGGGCTCACAGGTAAGTAGGAGGGAAAACAGGTACTGAATCCCCAGTTCACAGTTGGGGAAACTGAGGCCCTGAGAAGCTACGTGACTTGCCTAAAGACACACGGCAGGCAAGTGGCAGAGCCGCTATTAGAACCCAGGTCCTCCGGCTTTGACTTCCAGGCCCAGGCTTTATCCACTAGCCCATACTGCTTTCCTGATAGTTACCAACTGATGAAGTGGCTCAATTCTCAAATGTAAAGCAGTAAGACCTTAAGAAATGCCACCTAATCCAACCAGATGGTTGATGGTTGAATAAACTGTGTGATGACAGCCCTCTTCGGACATGTATCCTGATGGTGAGAGACGTGCCCTCCAACATCTCTCTGCATCTCTGATTTTCCCTCTAGTAACCTAGTATGAATTAAATCAACCCACCAGGGGTAGTTATTGAGCACTTCCTCTGTGCAGAGCCCTTGGGATAAAGTGATACAGTCGGTAAACAAAAAGACAACATCCCCACCCTCAACAAGCATACTTACCCTCTAATGGGAGAGACAGAGGCGGCAGAAAGTTGCAGGTAGGGGGAACCATTCATTCATTTATTTAATAGTATTTATTGAGCGCTTACTGTGTGCAGAGCACTGTAGTAAGCGCTTGAGAAATATAAAGAGTTGAAAAATGTGGACATAATTGCTGCGGGGGGAGGAGGTTCAGGGTGGGCTCAAGTCTATAGGTGACATAGGAGGAGAGAATAATAATAATAATAATAATGATGGTATTTGTTAAGTGCTTACTATGTGCCAGGCACCGTACTGAGCGCTGGGGCGGAGACGAGCAAATCGGATTGGAAACTTTCCCTGTCCCACACAGGGCTCAGAGTCTCAATACACATTTTCCACAGGAGGTAACTGAGGCAGAAGGTCACAGAGCAGACAAGTTGCAGAGAAAATAGGGGGTGAGCCCCACACGGGACTGGGACTGTGTCCAACCTCATTCACTTGTGTCTACCTCAGCACTTAGAACAGTATTTGACACACGTTTAGACACACTCCACTATGAAAAACTGGAAAATTAATAGAGTGATTCAGGGATTCTTTTAAGTTCACAACTTTTTGTAGTAGGATCAGAATTCGGGGTGAAGAAGTTAGTTAATATCTCTCAGTCCATTATCTTTCCCCAAAACTAGTAGGCTATAATCATAACTTTCCTAGATTTAGAAATTCCTATACAATAATAATAATAAAAATGGTATTTGTTAAGTGGTTACTATTGTGTCAAGCACTGTTCTAAGCCCTGGATACAGGGTAATCAGGTTGTCCCACGTGGGTCTTACAATCAGTTCCCATTTTACAGATGAGGTAATTGAGGCATGGAGAAGCTAAGTGACTTGCCCAAGTTCACACAGCAGACAGGTGGTGGAGCCGTAATTAGAACCACCATCCTCTGCCTCCCAGGCCCGGGTTTTTCCCACTAAGCCGCGCTGTAGTCTCTCTTCCAATTCGGGGGCACAACCCACTGCTGGAGGAAAGAACTATTGTAGCACAAACCCTTTTCTCCTTTCCAAAAAATAAAAAAAAACATTAAAATTTGCGGATCGGGAATTTATCTTATTTAGGTTCTGGAGTAGAAACACTGCTTTCTGCCACAGTGCACAGTGTAACCCTGTTACAGTAACAAAATATATACAACAGTCCCTTAATATCTTGGCATTTTCCAAATCGAATGGTTTTCTTGAGGCTTGGCACAACATAGAGTTACATTTTAGTTCTTCAAAGGAAGTCGAAATATATTTACCGTGGGCATCCATAACTATACTTCCAATAAGCCCTCTTTGGCCATGAATCCTCCTTAGGATTTCATCGGTCTCATCCTATAATCAATGAAACATCGAACGATGATAGTTAATCCATCTAAACGGCTTGTTTCTTTTTACTGAATACTCATTCCCTTTTCTTGGGAGCAAAATGTATCTCCGGCCGAGAAACTGCAGTCAGATTCTCCAAAAAACCACTCTTCAACTTGAGTGGAGAAGTTCTCCGGGTATTATCAAAGGGTCCACAGCCCGGGGATCCGGATTCGGGGAAATCTCACGGAACATCGCAGTGACGATTTTGAAAAAGGCCACGTTTCAATCTGTCGGATGCTAGGATCCCTCCCCCTCTCCCCGTCCCCCCCGGCAGAGTGGGGGGTCCGGCCCGGTTACCATAGCGGAGCCGAGCCGGCGGGTCCCAGCAGCCCCGCCACGGCCCCCGCCGGTTGCTAAGAGACGGGGGGGATGGCGTCATCCCAGGCACGCGGCCGGGCGCCGCCGGTGGGGGGCGCGCGCGGGAGTGGGGGAGCGCGCGGTAGCGGGGGCGCGCACGGAGTCGCTGCGGGCGCGCGGTGGCTCCGCCGGCCAGGCGGGGACACCGCCGCACCTCTGTCGTCTCCTGTGCCTCCGCCTTTTCTCTCCCTCTTTTAGGCATTCTCTCCTATCCCACACTTCTATCTCTTCGCTGTTGAAGTAGCCATTTATCTGGGCTTGCTACCAGTGTGGCACCATACTGAAAAAAATTACATAACTGCCTTTTTTTTCCCCTACAAATACCTGTCATTCGTAGAGCATAAACTTTCCAGAAATACTGAGATTTGCCAAAGGGTGGCAGCTGGGAGTAAACTGCTTTGACTTTACAAAGACTACAGAATCAGGTGTCAGCATCATCTGCTCACTGACTGGATCCAGAGGTTTATTTGGTTTTTCTTCTTTTAACGGTATATGTTAGGCACTTAATATGCTATAGGCACTATACTAAGCCCTAGAGTAGCTACAAACTAATCAGGTCGGACAAAATCCGTATCTCTCACATGGGGCTCACAGTCTTACTCCCCATTTTACAGGTGAGGTAACCGAGGCACAGGCAAATGAAGTGACTTGTCCAAAGTCACACTGGGGACAAGTGGCAGAGGCCGGGTTAGAAGCCAGGTCCTTCTGACTCCCAGGCCCATGCTCTATCCACTAGGACACGCTGTTTCTGATTCCACCCCCAGGTGCAGCAGTTTGTGGTCGCACTGATGCCAACTGCACCAGGCTTTCACTGGTTAGAACATGACTGGAGCATTACTATATTTTTGGACTAGGATTTTCCGATGCTCTTTCTTCCTCTCTCCCACTTTCTTCTTCCACCGCCCATTCTCCTCCACCTCCTATTCCCTCTGCCATTCCCTTCCTGGAGTATGTAGTTTGCACCTTGCGTTACGACTCTGTTCAACTTAATGCCCTACGATTTATCGCTTCTTGTCATCTCAACCCGCAGGGACCTTCTAAGAACGGAACACCAAAAAACTGTAATTGATAGATTTGGATAATTAGGCGGAAGAAACTCAGCAAATATAGTAAAAATGGCTGGGGGAAGCGTCTGTCGCTGCTGTTCCCTGTCCTCCGAAGGGAAGGCAGGGAGTGAGCCCGGACCCAAGGACTCCCGTAGGGATGAATAATGATAAATGATGACATTTATTAAGAACTTACTATTTGCAAAGCGCTGTTCCAAGAGAGGGGGAGGTTACAAGGTGACCAAGTTGTCCCACGGGGGGCTCACAGTCTTGATCCTCACTTTACAGATTAGGTAGCTGAGGCACAGAGAAGTTAATGACTTGCCCAAAGTCACACAGCTGACAATTGGCGGAATCAGGATTTGAACCCATGACCTCTGACTTCAAAGCCTGTGCTCTTTACACTGAGCCACGCTGCTTCACGTAGCAGGAAGTCTGTGACTCTGAGCCCCACGTGGGACAAACTGTTTACCTTGTATCTACCCCAGTGCTTAGAACAGTGTCTGGCACATAGTAAGTGCTTAACAAATACCATCATTATTAGTGCCAGAGATCTCATCACCCCTGCGTTGAGAACTTAACAAAAAGCCGATCCGTTGCGCTTTAATGTTTTTCTGTATGTTAATAAATGGGTTTTTTAAAATCCCGTGATGCTGAATATCATGGTCAGGAACACCCCCATTCCTTACTGACTCTATTGGGACGTAACAATTCCTGTTCTCCTTCTTCCTTCCCCTGTTGATACAGCCTATTTGAGATTGCTATTAAAGGGGGACTGAAGCAGAAGGAAGACAATTCTTTTTGTAACACCTACTGCCTGGCAACTACATTTCCTTGAAGCCAGAGGTTCCTGTTGCCTTCAGTCATTGGCATGACTTCACATGCCCATTGTCCTCAACAGTTGTTTCAGATGTTTAGCTCCCTCCTCCAACCCCTTGTCATTCATTCATTCAATTGCATTTATTGAGCACTTACTGTTTCCACAACACTGTACTAAGCGCATGGGAGAGTACAATACAACAATAAACAGTTACTTTCCCTGCCCACAACGAGCTTACAGTCTTGGGGCGGGGGGGTGGGGGGGGGGAGGCATCAAGATAAAACGGGCTTGGGTAATCAATCCAAAATTGGATGCACTGGCCAAGGGTTGAATCCTAAGATGCAAATGGTGCTGTGACCATTGTGGAGGGTTAAATCAGATTCTACAGGCCCCTCTGTGCTGCAAGCTCCTCCCTCTAGCTGGTAAACTGGTGGGCACAGCACATGCCCGCCAACTCTGTGGAATTGAGCACTCTCAATTGCTTAGTACATTGATTGATTCCCAGTGAAATGCAACCCGCTGATTTGAGGGTAAACCTTTACCACTATTCCCAGCCCTTGACAATACGGCCAGTGGTTTCGCAAGGTTTTTCCTCCGGCCTGCGCCCAGAACCAGAGAGGCTGTAAAGGTCTGACAATGGTTATCCTTGCGGAGTAATCGTCTAGTTGTCCCTTCAAGTTATCCTGAAGTGTAAACTCCCAAGGGTTTCCCAAACATGGCCAGAGCTCCCCCAGGCCAGGGCCGGCTGTGGCTTACCTCCGCCCCCTGTCTGTGTCCTGGGATCGGCCGGGGTCCTGGGCAGCGGGCACGAGTAGGGGTCGTGGCCTGATTGTAGGACAGATGACTCCACACGTCCCCGACCGCACCAGGGCTCCTTCTACACCGCCAAGGGGAGGAGGAAGAAGAGGATGCTCCCGGCGCGGGAGTCCCGCAGAATGAGCAACTGAGCAGGAAAAGGGGGAGGAAATGAGTGCAGTGATCCACGCCTCGGAGAACCAACTCCTCACCCTCGGCTTCAAACCTCTCCATCACGTCGCCACCTCCTACCTCACCTCCCTTCTCTCCTTCTACAGCCCAGCCCGCACCCTCTGCTCCTCTGCCAATAATCTCCTCACCGTGCCTCGTTCTCACCTGTCCAGCCGTCGACCCCCTGCCCACGTCATCCCCCTGGCCTGGAATGCCATCCCTCCACACATCCGCCAAGCTAGCTCCCTTCCTCCGTTCAAGGCCCTACTGAGAGCTCACCTCCTCCAGGAGGCTTTCCCAGAGTGAGCCCCCTCCTTCTTCTCCCCCTCCTCCCCCTCTCCATCCCCACCGCCTTACCTCCTTTCCTTCCCCACAGCACCTGCATATATATGTTTGTACATAGTTATTACTCTATGTATTTTACTTGTACATATCTATTCTATTTATTTTATTTTGTTAATAGGTTTGGTTTTGTTCTCTGTCTCCCCTTTTAGACTGTGAGTCCACTGTTGGGTAGGGACTGTCTCTATATGTTGCAAAATTGTATTTCCCAAGCGCTTAGTACAGTGTTCTGCACACAGTAAGCGCTCAATAAATACGATTGATTGATTGGTTGTGCGGGGTTGCTTGGACGGAGGCGGGATTGTGGGAGACCAGAAGAGCCTGCCGTGGCTGCCCTCTTGTGGCAACCCTGGAGTATTACATCCGCCCTCAACTGACGCATCAGTACTTCATTCAATCGTATTTAAAAATAATAATGATAATGATGGCATTTGTTAAGCGCTTACTATCTGCCAAACACTGTTCTAAACGCGTGGTAGATACAAAGTAATCAAGTGGGGCTCACAGTCCATTTTACAGATGCGGTAACTGAGGCACAGAGAAGTGAAGTGACTTGCCCAAAGTCACACAGCTAATAGCGGCGGAGCCTGGATTAGAACCCACGACCTCTGACTCCCAAGCCCGTGCTCTTTCCACTTAGCCACGATGCTACATGTACACGGAGCTTACTGTGTACAGAGCACTGTACTAAGTGCTTCGAAAGTACAATTCAGTAACCGAGACAATCCCTGCCCACAATTGAATCACAGTCTATTAAGGGGGAGACAGGCAGCAAAACAAATAGACAGGCATCAATAGCATCAATATAAATAAAGAGAATTATAGACGTATACACGTCCTTAATAAATAAATAGAATAATAAATTTGTACATATATATAAACAAGTACTGTGGGGAAGGCAGGGAAGTTATAATAGTAATAATGGCTTTTTGTTAAGGCCTTACTACGAGCAAAGCACTGTTCTAAGAGTTGGGGAGGCAACAAAGTGATGAGGTTTTCCCACGGGGGGCACACAGTCAATCCCAATTTTACAGCTTAGGTAACTAAGGCGGAGAGAAGTTAAGTGACTTGCCCAAAGTCACACAGCTGGCAATTGGCACAACTGGGATTTGAACCCATGACCACTGACTCCAAAACCCGTGCTCTTTCCACTGAGCCACACTGCTTCTCCAAGTAGAGTAGAGGGAGAGAGTCGGGGCAATGGGGAGGGGAGAGAGAGTAGAGGAAAAGGGGGGCTTAGTCTGGGAAAGCCTGCTGGAGGAGGTGAGCATTCAGTAGGGCTTTGAAAAGGGGAAGTGTGCTAGTTTGGTGGATATGAGGAAAAAGGGCATTCCAGGCCAGAGATAGGACGTGGGCTAGGGGTCGACAGCGGAACGGGCGAGAACCAGGCACAGTGAGGATGTTAGCGGGAGAGGAGCCAAGTGTGTGGGCTGGGCTGTAGAAGGAGAGAAGGGAGGTGAGGTAGGAGGAGGCGAGGTGATGGAGACCCAGTAGTGAGGAGTTTTTGCTTCATACAAACATTGAGAGGCAGCCACTGGAGATTTTTGAGTGGGGGGGGGTGTCATGCCCAGAGCGTTTCTGTAGAAAGATAATCTGGGCAGCAGAGTGAAGTATCATGTGTACTATGTCTCACCGGCACCTTGCATTGACATGTCCAAAACAGAACTCCTCCTCTTCCCACTTGAACCCTGTCCCAGCACCTGTCTTCTTTTTCTTTTTCTGGTGTTTGTTAAGCCCTTACTATGTACTAGGCCCTGTACTAGATGCTGGGTTGATTCAAGCTAATCGGGTAGAACACAATCCCTGTCCCACATAAGAATAATAATAATAATTATTATTATTATGGTATTTGTTAAGCACTTACTATGTGCCAGGCACTGTACTAGGCGCCGGGGTGGAGACAAGTAAATTGGGTTGGGCAGTCCCTGCCCCACATGGGGCTCCCAGTCTTAATCCCCATTTTACACATGAGAGAACTGAGCCCTGAGAAGTGGAGTGACTTGCCCAGGGTCACGCAGCAGGCAAGCGGCGAAGCTTGAACCCATGAAGTTCTGACTCCCAGGCCCATGCTCTATCCACTACACCAGGCTACATGAGGCTCACAGTCTTAACCCCCCTTTTACAGATGAGGTAACTGAGGCCTAGAAAAGTTAAATGACTTGCCTGAGGACACACAGCAGAAAAGTGGCAGGGCTGGGATTAGAACCCAGATCCTTTTTTAAAAACTGGTATTTGTTAAGCGCTTGCCATGTGCCAGGCACTGTCCTAAGCACTGGAATTAGTGCAAGGTATTCAAGTGGGACACGCTTTATGTCCCACATGGGGCTCACAGTCTTAATCCCTATTTTACAGATGAGGTAACAGCACAGAGAAGCCAACAAGTCTTGCCCAAGGTCACACAGCACACAAAAGTAGCCGGGATTAGAACCTAGGCCTCTCAATTCACAGCACTGTGCGCTTTCCACTCGCTTCACTGCTTCTTGAAGGTTGTGTGGGGTTGTTTGGACGGCGGCCGGGCTGAGGGAATCCAGAGGAACCGGCCATGGCCAGGGTAATCAGGGCAGCTGCTCTCTTGTGGCGACTCTGGAGCCTTAGGTCAGCACTCAACGTGTGCATCAGTACTTTAATACGCTATCTTCTATGAACTCCTCCTACCTGGAATCTTCTTTTTCTCCCTCCTTCCATCTAGACTGTAAGAGTCCTTGGGCAGGGATCGCGTACACTATGTTCTGCTGACACCTCAAACTAGGCGTGTCCAAAACAGAACTCCTTTTCTTCCTTTTCATTCATTCATTAAACTGGTGTTATAAAACGAAAAGACAATCTGATTATGGAACAGTTTGTTCCCATCCACTGAAATAAACATCTCACTTGCATGCAATAACTTGGGACAACAACATCAGAACAACATAACGCACAGACACAGAGTTGCTCATCGCTTTCATCTCCCACTGCTGAGATTCTTGTCTTACCCCAGAAGAGCCCTAACACTTGCATTCCAAAATTTCATTCAGTACCAACCTCTCCTTTGCACCAAAAAAAAAGTCGAGTTTGGGGTACAGAGAGGAGAGAATCTTCTCAAGCCCTCTACTTGATTGTTCATACTTACTGTGTACCGAGCGCTGTCAAAGATCTTTTGGGTTTCTCTTTCTTTGCTCTGTGCTGTTATAGATGGCCCCTGATGGACGGCTTGCAGGCTGGTGCGGAAACTCGAGGACCAGGTTTCTGTGCGGGAGATCCCTGCAGCCAAGATTCTGAAGCCTTCCTCTTTCCCTGATGACAGGATCCAACGTTAGGTAAGGACAGGTAAATTCCTAAGGAACGAGTGTCAAACCTGACCCCAAAGGGGCATGGTTGGAATATGCTGACCCCGTAGTGCCGGTGATAAAGGACGCCCCAGTATCAAAGGATGCTTTGGGCCCAGTGGGCGGGCAACTACCGTTCACAGACCTGTTCTTTCCCAAGCGCTTAGTACACTGCTTTTTATACCGTACTCTCTCAATAAATAGGATTGAATGAATGAATGGACATCCTGCCATGGGAGTACATCTCATCAAACGTTTCTCGCCCAGCTTAAAGAGGAAGAACGGCACCTTCAGTCCCCTCTCAGACCGACCTACTCACTATCTCATGCTCATCTCGTGCATCTCCGACTCCTGGCCCACACACTCCCTCTGGCCTGGAACTTCTTCTACTCCCATCCCCCTTCCACGTCCATCAAACCACAGCTCTCTCCAGCTTCACAGCCCTCCCGCGGTCATATGGCCTCCGGGAGGTCATCTTTGATTCATTTTTCTTCTGTTTAGGTGGTCCATACCTCGCATAACTAAAACATGAGCCCTTCATGGTCAACATTACACCCACACTTTCTTACCTGTAACACGTTTACACACACTGGCTTAAAATCTTTGCTTTTCATTATTAATAATAACAGTAATGACATTTGTTAAGCGCTTACCATGTGCCAGGCACTGTACTAAGCACTGGGGGTGGATACAAGCAAAATGGGTTGGACACAGTCCCTGCCCCACTTGGGTCTCAGACTCAATCCCCAATTAACAGATGAGGGAACTGAGGCCCAGAGAAGTGAAGTGAGTTGCCTAAGGTCACACAGCATACAAGGGGCAGAGCCGGGATTAGAACCCATGACCGTCGGACTCCCAGGCCTGTACTCCATCCACTATGCCATGCTGCTTCTCTAAGCATTTTCTTATCTGCATATCCAATTTTCCTTTCTCTTCTTCTAACTGTAAGGTATTTGGTGTTTGGCTCCCCAGCTGGGCTGTTGTTTCCTCAAAGTGAGGAATCCGTTTTCTGACAGTATTACATTATTCCATGTGTGTGCCACAGTGTTCTGCACAAGGGAGGTTCTTCCCAGACTGAGCCCACTTTTTCCTTTCCTCCTCCCCACCCCCCCCCGCCCTACCTCATTTCCCTCCACACAGCACCTGCATATATGTTTTTACAGATTTATTTCTCCATTTATTTTACTTGTACATATTTACTATTCTATTAATTTTCTTAGTGAAGTGCATTTAGCTTTACTTCTATTTATTCTGATGACTTGACACCTGTCCAGGTGTTTTGTTTTGTTGTCTGTCTCCCCCTTCTATACTGTGAGCCCGTTGTTTGGTAGGGACCATCTCTACATGTTGCCAACTTGTACTTCCTAAGCGCTTAGTACAGTGCTGTGCACACAGTAAGCTTTCAATAAATACGATTGAGTGAATAAATACCACTGCTACACCAGCTTACTTTCTCTCCCCAGCATGTATGAAAACCATCTACCATTCTCAACTTGGAGGAGCGGGAAAGAAAAGATCAGGACAGAGGGAGATAAAAGTCTCAGGAGCGAGGAGGTAAAGGAAATGTCACTGAAGAAAGACATCTGACCCTAAAAGTGGTGAAGGGAGAAGAAGAGGGAGAAACATGGCATCCTCCCAAGAGAACAGATGATGAGATGATAAATGGAAGAATCGGGGAGACTGGGAAGAAAAAGTCTCTGAAGAGAGGAGAGAAACAACAGATTTCCTGAAAAAACATGTCAAGGGATGGGGTGGGAGGACAGGACGTATGTCCTGCCCAGGAGAGAGGACAGGCAAGGAAAATGGAAGAAGCAGTGAGATGAAAGGAAGACGAGGTGCGTGCACGCGAGAAGTGCGTACTGCCGAAGGTACAGCCGTCCCGAGCACCCTTGTTATTCGTTCAATTGTATTTGTTATGTGCAGAGCATACAGTAAGTACAATTAAGATAGTGCAATTCGGCAACAGATAAAGACAATCCCTACCCAACAACCCATTTGTGGCTATGATTTTCTCAGAATTGGCAGTGGGAATTCTATTTATTTAAAAACCGATGAAAAAGGCAGCAAAAGAAAAAGCATTGGTGAGCCTGGGTAACCAAGGGGCCCACACTGCCCCCTCCTCTGTGTCTTCTCTGCTTTCTCCCCAACTTTGTACCCTGAGGATCCGGGATGGCTGCTAGGGTGCTTGCCCCCTCCTACCTCACCTCACTTACTCTCCTACTACAAACCAGTCTGCACACTTTGTTTCTCTAATACTGACCTTCTTGTCTGTCTTGCCGCCGACCCCACACCCTTGTCCTGTTTCTGGTCTGGAACAACCTCCTTTCTCATATCCGACTGACAATCACTCTCCAACACTTCAAAACATTATTGAAGGCACGTCTCCTCCAAGAGGCCTTCCCTGACTAAGCCTTCCTTTTCTCTTTTCCCACTCCGTTCTGTCACCCTGACTTGATCCCTTTATTCTTTCCCCTTCCAGCCCAACAGCATTTACGTACATATCTCTAATTGATTCATTTATTTTAATGTCTGCCTCCCTCTCTAGACCACGGGCAGAGCATTGATAAATGAGGAGAGAGGAGACGGGGTGGTTCTCCATCTGATGTGTCAATAATAATAGTATTTGCTAAGCACTTACTATGTGCCAAGCACATAGCTTGGGTTGATACAAGGTAATCAAGTTGTCCCACGTGAGACTCATAGTTTTAATCCCCGTTTTACAGATGAGGTAACTGAGGTACAGAGAAGTGAAGTGTCACTTCACTTATTCAAAGTGACACACCTGAAAAATGGTGGAGTTGACAAGTGGCGGAGCCAGAACTAGAACTCATGACATTTGACTCCCAAGCCCGTGTTCTTTCCAGTAAGCCATGCTGCTTCTCTAGCCACGCTACTGGTAGGTTGAAATTAGCCCCTATTGAAAGTCAAATGTCTTCTGTCCTGTCCTACCACGAGGGCAACTCTGGGAGAAGGGAGGTTGCTGTTCAGCGGGGGGGGAGTCTATATCACGTGAAAGAGTGAGACTGGAGCAAACTGTACACACAAGCTTGTTCAAGGACTTGATCGAGGGGTGACATGACCAGAATTGATTGTTACCTTCTGCCCGCTGGCATTGCGGGAGAGTTTCTGGGGTCCATTCTCAGTCTCAAAACTTCTTCCACCTTAATATCTGACAGACTGCCCCTCTTTCTATCCCTCATCCTCCTCATTAAAGCATTCACCTGGACTGGACTTTCCTGGAGTCATAGCTCTCTGTTCCCTACCTAGTTTCCTCTGCCTGCTGCCTCTCTAGCACTTCCACTTGAGTTTCTATCTCAGCCCATTCCCTTACTTTGGCTGAAATGTGAAATGCCCTCATGGAGACCTCTGGACATGTTGGCCAAGAATCCTTTGTCCTAGGGTCTGGCTGGGTTCAAATCAGAGAGAACTGATAGAATACCTCAGCCAAAGCCCGCCTGCAATGAGGGTCCCGGTGATTCGGACATGGCTTATCTTCATGCACCTGGATCCGAACATCCCTGTTCCAGTGATGTTGCAGCCAATCCCTATCGCTGTGGCTGTCGCCGCTTTCCAGCGAGATGGAGACAAATGTGGAAGTCAGCGCTCTCCCAATTAGGATATTTGTGCAGACCACCGCAGCCCTGTATGGAGCAGAATGTTGTGTGAAAGGCTTTCCTGGAATTTTAGACTGTAAGCTTATTCTGGGCAGGTAATGTACCTGTTATATTTTTGTACTCCCCCAAGCACCCAGTTTAGGACTCTGAACGTGGTAAGCGCTCAATAAATGCGATGGATTGATTGACAAATTCTTTGGGCCTGTTGACCTACTGGTCAGACCCTGTTTAACCCTTAGGCCAGAGCCTGGCCAGATTCAAAGCTCACTAGACTTATCCCTTGGCCTGGACATCACTCAGGTGCATAGTTCTTGGAAAGGACGTTTGGGGCAGCCTAGGGAAAGCATTTAAGAAACTGGCCAATGAACTTGTGGTGTCTCCTCGATTGGTTGGAGAAGGAGCAGAAGGAGGTGGAGCGGGGGGCAGTGGGAAGATAGGTTCTCTATCCAATCTACAAACATAACTCCTGAGAAGCAGACAACTCCTTCTCTTTGGCCTGTGTAGGGGAACCGAATCATATCGACGAGGCCATCTGCCCCTTCTTTATCCCAGGGACCCCATTTACAGTGTTGGTCGGACAAGTCATTCAATAAAACCTTTTGAAGGTCTAGTTGCATTGAAAAACAACCCTGGCGAGGGCTTGGGGAGGATGTGGGGATCACTGACTCACTTGGCTCTGGGGTCCATTGGTCCAGTGATGTCTCAAACTGTGTCCAGGTGTTCTGGGAAAGCAGTGGCAGAGAAGGGGAGAAGAGAGAGGATGGCTTTCCTTCTGGTGTGTCATGGAGCTGGCAGGGAGTAATGTTCCTTCCAGGAGGTAGCAAGAACTAACCCAACTAAGAGGCAAATGTCTCCTTTCCTTGTCCCATTGGGGCTATGCCAGGAGAAATGATGTGTCTGATCAGAGGGGAAGGAACCTACATCACTCAAGTGAGTGAGGCTTAAGCAGTCTGGGAACCTCAGGTCTTTTTTATTGTTGGTTGGGGTTTTTTTTGGTTGTTTAATGTTAGAGAAGCAGCGTGGTTCCGTGGAAAGAACATAGGCTTGGGAGTCACAGGTCATGGGATCGAATTCCTGCTCAGGCAATTGTCAGCTGTGTGACTTTGGGCAAGCCTCTTAACTTCTCTGTACCTCAGTTACCACATCTGTAAAATGGGGATTAAGACTGTGAGCCCCACGTGGGACAACCTGATCACCTTGTATCCCCCCAAAGCTTAGAACAGTGCTTTGCACATAACACTTAACAAATACCATTATTATTATTATCATTATTATTATTACTAAGTGCTGGAAAGGATACAAGCAGATCGAGTTGGACACAGGAGGCTCTCAGGGGACTCACAGTCTCATTTTATAGATGAGATTACTGAGACCCAGAGAAATGAAGCTACCGGTCCAAGTCACAGAACAGACAAGAGGTTAATCAAGGGTTGTCCTTTGGCCCATGGGAGATGCAGGAGTCTTTCTGGCGTCCCTGTTCAGTCCCGACGCCAATGTGCCCCAGCGTCCCCTTCTTAGCCCACGCCACTATCATTGATTCAAGTATATGTGGCACAATAATCAGTGTTGGGACAAGAATCCACATCGTCCAACTCCCAGCTCCATGCTCTTTCCACATGGCTTCTCTAGAGCGCAGAGTAACAGAAACTCTTCATCACTGGCATTAAAGCACTCAATCATCTTGCCCCCACTTACCGCCCCTCACTACTCTCTTACAACAACCCAGCCCGCACACTTAGCTCCTCTAATGCTAATTCTCTTACTGTGCCTCGATCTTCTCTATCTCACCGCCGACCCCTCTTCCACATCCTTGCCTCTGTCCTGGAATGCCCTCCTCCTCAAATCCGACAGAAAATTACTATCCCCCACTTCAAAGCTTTAGTGAAGGCACATCTTTTCTAGGGAACTTTCCCTAAGCCCCCCTTTCTTCTTCTCCCACTCCCTACTGCGCCGCCCTGACTTACTCTCTTTGTTCATCATCCCCGTTTAGCCCCACAGCACTGCATGTTAATTATTAACTGCTTTCTGTGATGTCATCATCTGCCACTGTCCACCTCCTTTGCTCTTATTCTCGAGCTGCTGAACGCTGCTGGAGAAAGTCTAAACAGCAAACCAACCTTTTTCACTTCAAGTTTATCCATTCCAGCCTTAAATCTGCCCTCTCCTCGTCCAGGCAAAACTATTTATCCTCCCTTTTGACACCCATGCCCATCATCCCCGTCAGCTGTTCCTCCCTTCTCAGGCCCCCTGTTCCTCCACCTCCTCCATCCCTCACCTTCAACGATCTGGACTCCTACTTCAGTAGTAAAATTAACTCCATCAGGTCTGAGGTCCCCAAAGTCACACCTCCTCCTTCTCCAGCCCCCCTGCTCTCAACCTTCTTTGCTACTCTCTCATCCTTCCTTGCAGTATCTCTAGATAAGATCTCCACCCTCCTCACAAGTGCTACTCCAAAAATCTGTGCTTCTGACCCCATTCCCTCTCATGTTATGAAATCTCTCGCCCCTTCCCTCCTCCCCCACTTAACTTCCATCTTCAACCTCGCATTCTCCACTGGTTTCTTCCCCTCTGCATTCAAACATGGCTACGTCTCCCCCCTCTTAAAACACCCCTCTCTTGACCACACCTCCCTTCTAGTTACAGGCCTATCTCTCTTCTACCATTCCTTTCCAAGCTCCTTGAACGAGTCGTCTACACCCGTTGAATTACTCAACACCAACTCTCAACTCGACCCGTCCAATCTGATTTCCGTCCGCAACACTCCACAAAAACTGCCTTCTCAAATGTCAACATGACCTCCTGCTTGCTAATTCCAACGGCTCCTACTCTATCTGAATCCTTTTCGACCTCTCAGCTGTCTTCGACACTGTACACCAGCCCCTTCTCCTCAACACGCTATCCAAACTTGGCTTCACAGACTCCGTCCTCTCCCGGTTCTCCTCTTATCTCTCTGTCCGTTCATTCTCAGTCTCCTTTGCGGGCTCCTCCTCCCCCTATCCTATCCCTGGTCTCACCTACGCAAGACGGCCAGGATACTCCATTTCCTCTCCATCCAAACCGCTACCTTGCTGGTTCAATCTTTCATCCTATCTCGACTGGATTACTGCATCAGCCTCTTCTCTGATTTCCCATCCTCCTGTCTCTCCCGACTTCAGTCTATACTTCCCGCTACTGCTCAGATCATCTATGTGCAGTAACGCTCTGAGCATGTTACTGCCCTCCTCAAAAATCTCAAGTGGCTACCAGTCAACCTACGCATCGAGCAAAAACTCACTCTTGTCTTCTCATAGCGGAATTCGCACCAGACCAGTGTTCATTCTGCCATCTCCCATAAAGGCCCTACTGAACATTCCTCCTTCCCAGTTGTCCCTCCCACTTGGTCTGTGAGACTACTATGGGACAAGGACAGGGTCTGATCTGAATGTATTCTCTTTCCTTAAGAACTTAGTTCAGAGCTTGGCACATTTTCAGCATTTAACAAGTACCGCAGTGGGGATGCTACTGCACATCCCCAGTGCTTGTCACTATTGCCACTTTATGTTAAGCGTAACACAGAATTACCTTTTTTTTAATGTTTTCAAATTTAATTGAAGGGAATCACTTGCGTCAATGTCCTCACATCATGATCTCCATGCAGACAACTGCAGCTCTGCATGGAGCAGCAGGGAATGGGAAAGCATTTCATGTGGGATAGGGGAAAGGACGGCTGTCCCTCTGGTGTGTCATATATTTCGCAGGGAGTAAAGTCCTGTCCAGGGTGTAGAGGGAAACCTGACCCCACCGGGTGGCTGATGGGGGTGTAGAAATAGCAGGTCTTCTCGAAACCCCTTCAGTGGTAGGGGATTGGGGTTGGAGGCAGGGAAAGATACTGATCTTGATTTTTCATAAACATTCTTTGTTACTCTAGGTCTCTGTATAGGTAGTAGGGAGTATTGTCCCTCTATCACCTGGAAAAAGGGGCAAATTATGTGGCCATTAAGTGGACTGCTAGAGCTTAGAATATTGCACAGAAGTTCCAGTGGAGCGGTGAGTGATAGAAGGGAGAGGAGACAGGATGGCTGTCTTTCGGGATAGTGGTAGTCATGACATGCAGTGATATTTGACCATTGGGTAGCAGGGAAAAGCTCCCAATGTAAATGAAATGTCTGCGTTCCTTTTCTCAGCATCAGGGCAACTATGGGAGAAGGGTTGTCTCCCATCAGCGTGAGGAGGGAATCTTTTTGACTCGATTGAGTCAAACCCAGTAGGTTGCCCACTCCAACTTTCCAAGGATATTGTCAAGAGCGGTCAAGTTCGTGTCTAATAATAATATAATAGTATTGGCATTTGTTAAGCGCTTACTATGTGCAAAGCACTGTTCTAGGCACTGGGGTCAAAGGGACACCTCCCGCCATTTGACGATGCCAGAGTCCTTCTGGGGACCACGCTCAGTTTCATAGACAACAGGCTAGAAAGCCCTGCTCTCTGCCCCGCTGGGAGGCATGTATTTTTCTCCTTCTTTTTTGGTCATCAACGAGTTTGTGGGTCACTCTATTGTTGGAAACTGAAAGGAGGAGGACTTTGCCTATGGGAGCAATCTGTCAGACTCAAGACAGGCGCTCCCTGTCTTATGATAATGGATAAATCATAAGCCTGGTAGTCCGAAGTACCTGGGTTCTAATCCCGACCTCGCCCCTTTTATGCTGTGTGATCTGGTGCAATTCATTTCTCTTCCCAGTGCCATTGTTACTCGGTTAATCTATAAAATGGGGATTAGGACTGTGAGCCCCACCTGGGACATGGAGTCTGTCCAATTTTCCCTTCTATTTACTCTACCCCTTGGAAGAGTGAAAGCGCACAGTAAGTTCTTAGCACCATATAAAAGACAAATGATCTCAGAGGGCGACTCTCACCCACTTTGAGTTTCAGAGGCCACCTCTCTGCTCCCTCCTTCTTCTCTTTCTCCTCCTCCAAATCTGTCTGAAAGCACATGTCCTTCATGAGAAGCTTCCAGAATCATCTCTGTCTGCTTCCTACCCAATTCCCGCCAATCTCCAATGCTTCTATTTGAGTTCCCGGGCCATCCTGTCACCTCCCTTCACCGAGTTGTGAAATTCCCTTATGGTGTTCTTTAGACATGTTGGCCAAAATTCCTAGTCCCAGTGTCCAACTGGGTTCGTATCGGTCAGACTGGGACCTTCCCCCCAATGAAGAGGGCTCTCAGAATCCCTCATCCCAGGACCTCTAGCTAAGAAGGTCTTGGAGTTTTGGAGCAGCCCAAGTGTTCGTCGCTGTGGTTAATTTGAATGGTGCGGTACCCAGTGTCATCTTTCATTTTCTGTTCCCCAGAGCAGTGGGGACAACCGTGAAAATTAAGGCACTCCCAGTGAGAATGTCTTAGAGCTGAGCACTTTAGCCATCCATGAACAGAACATTGTAGGAAAAGTTTCATGGAAAGAGGGGAAGGGAGTAGAGGTGAGAGTACGGTCCTCCCTCTGCTGTGCCATAGATTTGACACGGAATTAATTCCTGTCCCGGGATTAGCAGGATAAGGGTTCGACTAGAGTGGCTACCCAGGGATGGGAGGGTATCTTAGGAAAAGCAGTTTTGTCTCTAAATCCCTCCAGTGGCCATGGGGGTGATGATACTAGTTTTGATTTTTCAGAAACAGTCTCTGTTTCCCTTGGTGTCAGTGTCTGTTCCAAGGTGAACCGGGGCCCCATTTCCATCTTAAACGCCATCTCGTGACTGCCTGAGCCAGCAAAGCACAACTCCGAACCGTGGACGGGATGTCACAACCACTAGACACGCAGACAGGGAATACGGAAGGTGTCACTCACTCAGGTGCCAACCAAATAAGGTATGGAGGAGGGAGAACGGAGTTGGTAACGGCAGAAACCAGAAGCCCAATGGTCCAATAAGGACAGGTGATAATTACTTGCTGCCTCTGAAGTTCTGTACAGCTGATCGAGACTTGCAGCAGCTGGCTGCGTGACACCTCTGCACCGAATGTGGTATGTCCATTCTTCCTGCACCAATTGAGGAGCTGTGGGATAGGCGAGTGTCCCGCTGAACCTTAATGGGGCAGGACGTTAGTGCTCCATGCATGTAGCACATAAATATATTCATCCAGAGTAGGAAACATTCGTGGGTGGGAAAGAGATGCTTCGCCATGTGCAAGTCAGGTCAACGTCTAGAGTGTAAGAAAGTGTGGGCAGAGAATGTGTCTGTTTATTGTTATATTGTACTGTCGTAAGCACTTAGTACAGTGCTCCACACACAGTAAGCACTCAATAAATGCAATTGATTGAATGAATGAATGATTGGCTGAGGACTCTGGGTCTTCAAGGGCTGCAAAGAAATCTTCGAATACCCTGAGCAATTTGAGAAGCAGCGTGGCCTGTGGATAAAGCACCGAACTGAGAGCAAGAGGACCTGGGTTCAAATTCTCTTTCCAACATTAGTCCGCTCTGTGACTTTAGGCAAGTCACTTTACTTCTCTGCGCCTCAGTTTCCTGATCTGAAAACTGGGTATTAAATTCCCATTCTCTTTCCCTCTTGGTCTGTGAGCTCCATACAGGGCCGGGACTGGGGTCTGATCTGCCAATATCTATATCTAGCCCAGTGCTCCGTACAGTCTGGGTCCATAGTAAGCACTTAAAGGAAACTACTATTGTTGTTCTTATTCTTAATACCATTATCGTTGTTATTTTAATTAGAAATGCCAGGCAACGGGTCTGTTTAGGTCAGTCCATATACTTGCCCTGACTGAGTGCTTTCAAGCCAATGTTATGTTAACTAGTGAAGTTGAGTAAAGTAAATGTATTCCCTTTCAGAGTTTCTTTAAACTGAATTCTGTTTTATAAAACTACTTCTCTGGAATCTATCAATTAGAATTGAATTTTGTATTTGTGTACTTGTGGCGTTTTGTCTTGTTCATTTCAGTCTTTCCTCATATCCTCATCCCCAACCTTCTTCCCCCTCTTCCAGATTGGCAGACCAGTGAGGTCCAGGGACACTGTCTAATTAAATCACCTATCCTACATTACCATTCCCCAGAGCTTGCTACAGTGCTTTGCCCACTGGAGGCACTTCCTAAGTACCCTTGAGTGACTGATAGTTGAGGTCAGTAAAATTAAAAGGTACAATCTAAAATCGTGCTTCTTTAGAGTAGGCAGATGATTGGAGAAGTAAATAATCAGTACACGGGGCATTTGTGGGAAGTATTTGAACATCTGTCATGTACATAAATATGAATATAAATCTGCATATGTGTTTATATATTTATAAGTATATTCATATGCCCTGAATCTCTAGTCTCTTTGTTAGTGTCATTTTGCTCTTATTTGATTCATCAGAGTCTGTATTTCCAAGATGGAAAAATGAAATTATCCTTAATTGATCTTTTTACAATTCTATTTTGTATGTCAATAAAAATTAAATTGCTTCAGGAACATTCATCTTTTGCTATGAATAATCACAGAAAGTCAAACTGATAAAAGATTGATCACAACGGTGAGCCCCCTGTATGTCATTCCTTCATTCAATCATATTGAGCGCTTACTGTGTGCAGAGCACTGTGCTAAGCGCTTGGGAGAGTAAAACACAACTATAAATAGATAAATTTCCAACACAAAATAAGCTTACAGTTTAGAGGGAGGGTGGAGACAGACATTAATCTAAAAATATGTGCATAAGCGTTGTGGGGCTAGGAGGAGACGTGAACAACGGGAGCAAATTAGGGCAACACAGAAGGGAGTGGGAGAAGAGGAAAGGGAAGGCTTAGTCAAGGAAGGCCTCTTGGAGAAGCATTGCCCTCAATAAGACTTTGAAGGAGGGGAGAGTAATTGTTTGTGAGATTTAAGGAGGGAGAGATTTCCAGGCCAGAGACATTGGCGTGGGGTCAGATAGATGAAATCGAGGCATAGTAAGAAGGTTAGCATAAGAGGAACAAATTGTGTGGGCTGGGTTACAACCCAGGAGAATAGCAGCAGAATAGAAGGAACAGTGAGGTGAGATTGGAAGGTGCCAAGTGATTCAGTGCTTTGAAGTCAACACTGAGGAGTTGTTGTTGTAGAGGTGGATGGGCAACCAATGGAGGAGGGGGAAACATGCCCTGAACATTTTTGTAGGAGTGAAGTATGGGTTGGAGTGGGAAAGAGACAGGTGGCTGATGAAGGCCGATGCAGTAATCCAGGCGGGATATCATGAATGATTGCATTAATGTGATAACAGTTTGGATGCAGAGGAAAAAGAGGATTTTAGCTGTGTTGTGAAGGTGGAACCGACAGGATTTAGTTAATGGATTGAATATGTGGGTTGAATGATAAAGCCAATGTTACAGGCTTGTGAGACAGAGAGGATGGTGGTGCCATTGACACTGATGTGAAAGTCATGGGGAAGACAGGGTTTGGGGGGCAAAGTAGGACTTCTGTTTTGGACATGTTAAGCTTGAGGTGACAGGAGAACATCCAAGTAAAGATGATTTGAAGGCTGGAAGAAATGTGAGACTGCAGGGAGGGAGAGAGATAAGGAATGAAGATGTAGATGTGTGTATCAACCGCATAGAGGTGGTAGTTGAAGCCATGGGAGTGAATTGATTCATTCATTCAATCGTATTTATTGAGGGCTACAGTGTGCAGAGCAGAGCTCTTGAGAAGTACAAGTTTGCAACATATAGAGACAGTACCTTCCCAACAGTGGGCTCACAGTCTAGAAGGAGGAGACAGACAACAAAACAAAACATATTAACAAAATAAAATAAATAGAATACTAAATATGCACAAATAAAATAAATAGAGTAATAAATATGTACAAACACATATACAGACGCTGTGAAGAGGGGAAGGAGGTAAGGCGGGAAGATGGGGAGGGGGAGGATGAAAGAGTTATCTAAGGGAGTGGGTATAAATGGAGAGTAGAAGGGGACCCAAAACTGAACCTTGAGAGACACCCACAGTTAGGGTGTGGGAGGCAGAGGAGGAGCCTGCGAGGGGCACTGAGAGTGATCGGCCAGAGAGATAAGAGGAGAACAAGGGAAGACAGTGTTAGTGGGGCCAAAGGTGGATATTTCCAGGAGAAGGATGCAGTGAATGAAGGTGGTGTCCAAGGAACCCTTCCTCGAACTGCATGGGTACTTCGCTATCTGAGGGAGAATAAGCCAAACTGAGATCTTGGATACAATGACCAAAGCCCAGTGCAATACTGTTAGCACTGTAAAAGTTACTGTGAGAATCATTCAGAGTATTGAATAGCTACTGGGTCCAGAGCACTGTAGCTTTTAGAAAATTTCCTCAAAGAATGCAAGAATGTGTCTGCTATACTTTTACATTGTACTCTCTTAAGCATGTAGTCCCCTTGTCATAAGCCTCTCCCAGGGATTACTCCCCCACAATATCAGACACTCGACCTATGAGCCCTTAAACAGGGATTCGACTTTCTTAATAATTCGGGTGCTCAAATGACGTTTCAAAAATTAAAACCAAACACCACTCTTACTGCGGAAAGCATTATTTTACTAAAACAGGGGTTATGCACATATAAACGCACACACAAATGCACATACACAAAGCACAGCACCTATAGTTACCAATCCAACTGGCTTTCAGGTTGGTGAAGTCTTGGTGGAAATGATCTCACGGTGGAGGAGTTTGAAGGAGTCGCACTTCCCGCAGCTTGTCATTGCCCTGGTTCAAGTCTTAGGTGCTTGGCCGCAGAAGCCATAGGTATCTTAGCGCATGGCTTTTGTGGCTCCATTCCGGGTCAGGGGGCCAATTCTTTCCCCTTTTATCCATTGTTCTTGGGACTGAGGGGGAGTTGCAGCAAGGAGACTGCTCAGGATTACTTGCTGTCTCCTGCAGCGTACCGGGGAAGCCAGATGGGAAGGCGACCCCCTCGCACTTGGCTTATCCCCCGCGGTCATAGACCCATCCAGCAGGGTTTTTTCCTGCCCAGCAGAGCAAGTTAGCCCCTTCTTAAGCCCTCTGAAAAACAATTTGGTCTCTCTCCAACAATTCAGGTCCTAAAAATCCTCAGAAAGATAATACAGTTTATCCTCTAAATCGTAATTTGACCTTGTTGCTCCCGAAGTCAGATAATACAAGATGGAGTCACTGTTGTTCACCACACCACTCTCAGGATTGCACCTGGAGAATTGACCAGTCTAGGTTTCAGGAGGGAGAGTCAAACAGAGGCATGTCCATTCCATGCTTAGCTTGAGTAGTGGTTAGCAAGTGGAAGGCAATCTGCTACAAGTCAACATTCACCTGTTCTGGGCAGCAGAGAGTCGAGGGCAAAGACTTCAGTGTACTGCATGGAAGAAGGCAGTGGTAAACCACTTCTGTATTTTTGCCAAAAAAACCTCTATGGATACACTACCAGAACGATTGCAGATGGAGGTGGGGCATTCTGGGAGGGATGTGTCCATTGAGTCGTTATGGGTCGGATATAGCTTGACAGCATAAGACAAGACAAGATGATTATTGCACAGTGTGGCTGCTATTAGCAACATCTAAGAATGGAAGCGGTGTTGCTTAGTGGATAGAGGTGAGGAGAGAGAAAATTCTATTTATATTTTCTGATGGTATTGAAACCTGTAGACTTGTTTTGTTGTCTGTCTCTCCCTTCTAGACTGTGAGCCTGTTGCTGGTTTATATGTTGCTGATTTGTACTCCCCAGGGGCTAAGTACAGTGCTCTGTATACAGTAAGTGATCAATAAATATGAATGAGTGAATGAATAGAGCGCAGGCCTGGGAGTCAGAAGGCCTAGTTTCTAACCCTGCCTCCATCACTTATCTGCTGTGGCCAAGTGACCTTGGGCAAGTCACTTCAGTGTTCTTTGCCTCAGTTATTCCATCTCTAAAATGGAGATTAAGACTGTGAGCCCCATGTGGTACATGGACCTGATTGGCTTAGTAAACTACCTGACACATAGTGAGCACTTAAATACTATAAGAAAAAAAAAGGAGGGGAGAGGATTGGAAGGGAAAGAGTGGGGAGAATGAAGATGAAGGTCTCTGTAAGGCCACCAATGAGCTCCTCCTTGCCTAATCCAATGTACTCTACTCCATCCTAATCCTCCTAGAATTCTCAGTTGCTCTTGACACAATAGATCACCACCTTCTCCTGGAAACATGATTTACCGTTGGCGTCACCTACACTGTTATCGCCTGGTTCTCCTCCTACCTCACGGTCTGCTCCTTATTAGTCTCACTGTCTGGCTCCTCCTCCACATGCTAACTGAGAGGATATTCTTCAAGCATCAGTTCTAGGTCCCCTTCTGTTCTCCATCTACACCCCACTCCCTTGGAGAACTCATCGGCTCCAATGGCTTCAACTCCCATCTCTACAGGATGACAAGCAAATCTATCCAGCCCCAATCTCTCAATTCTGTAGTCTTGAATTTCCTCCTACCTTCATGGCAACTCTACTTTGATGCCCCACCAACCACCTCAACCTTAAAGTGTCCAAAATAGAACTCTTCATTTTCCCACGCAAGCCCTCCTTTGCCTTCCAACATTTCCATCACCAGTGACAACATTGTCCTCCTTTTTCTTACAATTCACAACATCGGTGTTATTCTCAACTCCTGTCTCTCCTTCAAACCACATACATAGTCAGTCAGGATATCCTGCTTATTCTATCTACACAAAGTCTCTAGAATTTGCTTTTTCCTCTCAACCCAAACTGCTACATACTAGTCCAAGAAATTGTCATATCTTGTCCTCCACTGCAACAGCCTCCTCGTATGCTTCCCAGGATCCAGTCTATACTTCAAACTGTTACTTGCTTTCCAAGAAGGCATGATGTTTTGTTTTGATTTGTTTTGTTGTCTGCCTCCCTCTTCTAGACTGTGAGCCCTTTGTTGGGTAAGGACCGTCTCTATATATTGCCATAATGTACTTCCCAAGCGCTTAGTAGAGTGCTCTGAACATATTAAGCACTCAAAAAATATGATTGAATGAATGAATGTCTCTCACCTCCCACATTCAGCCTGTCTCTACAGCTTGCTGCGTCTTTCTCTCTAGTATTTCCCGAGATTGCTCCCTTCTTTTCCATATTTACCGCCACCATGCTGGTTTGTCGCCTGACTGGTTTACCTCAACAGCCTCCTCACTGGCTCTCCCCGACTCTAGTCTATTTCCCCTTCAATCTATCCTACCCACTACTCTCCAATCCATCTGAGAAACAACATCATATAGTGGATAGAGATTGGGCTTGGAAGTCAGAAGATCATTGGTTCTAACCCCGGATCTACCACTTGTTTGCTGTGTGACCTTGGACAAGTCAATTCTCTGGGCCCCAGTTACTTCATCTCTAAAATGGAGACTGAGATTGTGAGCTCCACACGGGACAACCCGATTTGCTTGTATCCATTCCTGTGCTTAGTACAGTGCTTGGTACATAGTAAGTGGTTAACAAATGCCACAATTATCATTATTATCATCTTTTTAAAAACATCATTTCAAACACACCCACTCTCAGCCCCTCCCCCTCAGATGATGAGCCCCATATGAGGCAGAAACTGTGTCATGCCTGAGTATCTTCTAACTACTCTAGCACTCAGTACAGTGCTTGGCACATAGTAAGCACTTAACAAATACCACAAGCATTATTATTATCAGTCAGGAATCTAGTGATCCATTCTTGACTCTGCCACTTACCTGCTAAATGAGCTTGGGCAAGTCACTTAAATTCTCTGGGCCTCCATTTCTTCATTTGTAAAATGGGAATTCAATACCTGTTCTCTCTCCTACTTAGACTATGAGCCCCATGTGGGACAGTGACTGTGTCTTGTATCTCCCCAAGCACTTAGTAGAATGGCTGTCACAAAGTAAAGGGCTTCACCAATTTCACTATTATTATTTTATTATTATTACTATTATCATTATTTGTTAAGTGCTTACTATGTTTCAAGCATTGTTCTACCTACTGAGGTAGTTAATCTGGTCAGACACAATGAAAATCCTCTAATGACAAGATCCATCTCTCTCCAGAGCAAATCTAAACTCCTACTAATCTTTCTCAAGGTTTTCCCCAGTTCTCTCCCTCTTAGCTTCCCCCTCTATACCCACTATACTTTTCCTCATACTTTTTGCTCCCGCCAAGGTAAATTTCAAGATGAACCATGCTCTCCACACTCGTTTCTGTCTCCTGCAAATAACCGTCCCATTTAACACATTCACTGTTTCTTAACTGGCTAGAAGAAAAACGAGTTATACAGAGTAGTAGACTCGTAGAAGGCTGAATACTACAGTGAAAAGATCGATATTACTATCTTTTCTTTTTTAACTTGCCTACGTAGCAACATAGAAGAAAAATAATACATGCAGAAAACTAGACTCTTGATCAGCTAATCAAGGTAAGGATCGGTGTAATCATCTTCTGTATCAGTTTTTGCTATTCTTTTTCAAACAAAACAGTTTAAATTTTGTGAAGTGCGCTCATAGAGCATTTCGTACCAAAGGGGTTTCTTAGGCAATCGATTTTTACAGAATCGAGAAAACGC
>NC_052100.1:16324463-16454336 GCF_015852505.1 Tachyglossus aculeatus
ATACAAGGTGATCAGGTTGTCCCACAGGGGGCTCACAGTCTTAATCCCCATTTTACAGATGAGGTAACTGAGGCACAGAGAAGTTAAGTGACTTGCCCAAAGTCACACGGCTGACAATTGGCAGAGCCGGGATTTGAACCTGCGACCTCCGACTCCAAAGCCCGGGCTCTTTCCACTGAGCCACGCTGCTTCAGGTTCATTCATTCAATCGTATTTATTGAGCACTTACTGTGTGCAGAGCACTGTACTAAGCGCTTGGGAAGTACAAGTTGGCAACATATAGAGACGGTCCCTACCCAACAGCGGGCGCACAGTCTAGAAGGGGGAGACAGATGACAAACCAAAACATATTAACAAAATAAAATAAATAGATAAATAACATGTACAAGTAAAACAAATGGAGTGATAAATATGTACAAATATATACGGGTGCTGTGGGGAGGGGAAGGAGGTAAGGCTTGGGGAGGGGGGGAGGAGGGGGAGAGGAAGGAGAGGGCTCAGTCTGGGAAGGCCTCCTGGAGGAGGTGAGCTCTCCCACATGGGGCTCACAGTCTTAATCCCCATTTTACAGATGAGGGAACTGAGGCCCAGAGAAGTGAAGTGACTTGCCCAAAGTCACACAGCTGACAGTTGGCGGAGCCGGGATTTGAACCCGTGACCTCTGACTCCAAAGCCCGTGCTCTTTCCACTGAGCCACGCTACTTCTGACGATTGTGGAATTTTAAGTTCTAACCGTGGGCCAAGCACTGAACTAAGCACTGAGAACTAGACCTAGCTGAGCACCCTAACTGAGGCCCAGAGAAGTGAAGTGACTTGGCCAATTAATTTTTTTCACGATGTGTATAATCTATAAGTCTATTTATTTATATTGATGCTATTGATGCCTGTCTACTTGTTTTGTTTTATTGTCTCCCCCCTTCTAGACTGTGAACCTGTTGTTGGGTAGGGATTATCTCTCTTGGTTGATGAATTGTACTTTCCAAATGCTTAGTACAGTGCTCTGCACACAGTAAGCCCTCAATAAATACGATTGAATTGATGAATGAATGCATGCATGCATGAATGAATGAATGAATGAACGAAAGAAAGGTTACAGAACTGACATAGGGTTACGGTAGAGGCGGGGTTCGAACCCAGGCCCTTCTGACTCCCAGGCCCCGGGCTCTGTCCACCTGGGCCATGCTGCTTCTACCTCTCCCTCCACTCCTCAGAATGCCAGGTGCTGGCTACACAGATGGCCACACACCACCCTCTGCGACTTGCCACCCTCTGGTGGCTTGGCCACCCCTGTTGGGATCAATCATTAATCGATGGTAATTATTGAGCACTTACTCTGAGCAGAGCCCTCTAGTAAGTGCCTAGGAGAGGACAATAGAACAATACAGCATGGGCCTGGGAGTCAGAAGGACTAGGTTCTAATTCTGAGAAGCAGCCTGGCTCAGTGGAAAGAGCACGGGCTTTGGAGTCGGCGGTCACGGGTTCAAATCCCAGCACCGCCAATTGTCAGCTGTGTGACTTTGGGCAAGTCACTTGACTTCTCTGGGCCTCAGTTCCCTCATCTGTAAAAATGGGGACTAAGACTGTGAGCCCCCCGTGGGACAACCTGATCACCTTCTCACCTCCCCAGCATTTAGAACAGTGCTTTGGACATAGTAAGCGCTGAATAAATGCCATCTGTATTATCATCATTACTATTCTGGCTCTGCCACTTGCCTGCCATGTGATTTCCCTTCTCTGGGCCTCAGTTCCCTCATCTGTAAACTGGGGATTCAACACATGGACTTGTGTCCAACCTGATGACCTTATATCTACCCCAGCGTTTAGAACGGTGCCTCATACAGTGCTTACACATACCATTGAAAAACTCATATCATCAAAAAGAGAGAGATTGATGATGATGTCAAGAGCTTACTACGTGCCAGGCACAGAACTAACCGCTGGGATGGGTACAAGCAAACCCAGGTGGACACAGCCACTGTCCCATGTGGGATTCACAGTCTCAATCCTCATTTTACAGATGAGGTAAGTGAGGCACAGAAATGCGAAGTGACTTACCCAGGGTCACACAGCAGACAAGTCGTAGAGCCCATGACCTTCTGACTCCTAGGCCCGTGCTCTATCCACTAGCTCATGCTGCTTCCCCAGCATGCTGGACCTCTAATCCCAGTCACTGGCCTGCTCTGTGTGACCTTGGACAACTCTGTGACTGTGATAAAGACCGTGAGCCTCACATGGTTTGAAAAGGGACTGCGTCCAACCTGATCACCTTGCATCTACCTGAGTGCTGAGAACAGTTTTTGGCACCGAGTCAGCGCTTAAGAGCCATTTATTTATTTTGCTTGTACATATTTATTCTATTTGTTTTGTTGTCTGTCTCCCCCTTCTAGACTGTGAGCCCGCTGTTGGGTAGGGACCGTCTCTATATGTTGCCAACTTCTACTTCCCAAGCGCTTAGTACAGTGCCCTGCTCACAGTCAGCGCTCAATAAATACGATTGAATGAATGAATGAATGAATTATTATGATCATGACCATCATGACTGTTATTATTGATTTCTGACTCCATCCGTCCCCCTCGCCAAGGTCTGGGGCTTGGATCGTACTCCTCTCCAGGGATTCCTCGACGGCGGACAGAGCCGGTCCGGGGAGGGGCCTCAGTCCGTAAACCCCTCTCCCCTTTCTAATCTCCCCGGCCCCGGATACTCGGCCAGAAAGGAGTCGCCCACCAGCTTCCCCGCGGGGCTCTGCGGCGACGCTCTGCTCTGGCCACCGCCGCCCCTCTCCTCGGCTGAAAGGGTACGCGGGGCCTTGGACCCCGGATAGCGACTGTCCACCGTCCCCGCCCCTTGCATCATCATCATCATAAGGAGAAGAACTGTGGTATTTGTTAAGCGCTGACTGTGTGCCAAGCACTGCACTAAGCGCTGTACAAGCCCCCCCCCGCCCCGGCTCCTCCCGGGCGCTCCCTCCTCCCTCCTGCTCCGTGGGCTGCAGTCCCCTGCCCTCCCTCTCTCTCTCTCCTCCGCCCCGCCCCCGGCGGCGGTGGAGCGCTGGCCGGCTGGCTCCCCGTGCTCCCCGCCTGGCTCCCCGTGCTCCCCGCCTGGCTCCTTGTGCTCCCCGCCAGACTCTCCGTGGTCCCCTCGGGGCCTCCGGGCCCGGCTCGGCCCGACCGGCGGCTCCCCCGCCTGCTGCTCGGTCCCTCCCAGGAGGCTGGCCGCCCGGCCCACCTTCCCAATCCCCATGGAAGAGAAAGAGGTCAGCAGGCTCCCCGTCTCCCGACCCCCTCCTCACTTCCCCGCTTCTGTACCTGAGACCGGGCCGGGGGGAGGAAGGGAGGAAGAGGGACACCCCCTGCCCCGCCCCCACCACTTTCCCTGCCTCCCCCCCACCCCTCTTTTCTCCCCGCTTCCTTCCCCCGCCTCCTTCTCCCCCAATCTCCCCCCTCCGCTCCCCTAACCTTCTTTCCAAGCCACTTCGTTTCTCTGCGCCACAGTTATCTCATCTGCAAAATAATGAGGATTGTATTTGTTAAGCGCTTACTCTGTGCCTAGCACTGTTCTAAAGCGCTATTGAGACTGTGAGCCCCACATGAGACAGGGACTGTGATCGACCTGATTTGCTTGTAATAATAATAATAATATTAATAATAATAATGTTGGCATTTATTAAGCGCTTACTATGTGCAAAGCACTGTTCTAAGCGCTGGGGAGGTTACAAGGTGATCAGGTTGTCCCACGGGCGGGGTGGGGAGCGGAGCTCGCAGTCTTAACCCCCATTTTACAGATGAGGTAACTGAGGCCCAGAGAAGTGAAGTGACTTGCCCAAAGTCACACGGCTGACAATTGGTGGAGCCGGGCGCTTAGTACAGTGCCTGGCGCATAGTAAGCGCTTAACGAATACCGTCATTCTTATTATCATCATCATTATTACCCCTACCTCATTCCTCCACCTCTTTCTCCCCTTTCTCCTTCCCCCAGGTACCCCTACCCCCTTCCTCCACTTCCGCCTCCCCATCTCCTCCCCACCTCCTTCTCCCTCAATCTCCTTCCTCCACTACCCCTAGCCCCTTATTCCCACTTCTTTCTTCCCCCACCCCCACCTCCCCATCTCCTCCCCATCTCCCCCCTACCTCCTTCCCTCACGTCCTTCTCCCCCAATCTCCTCCCCGCTACTACCTCTGGCCCCTTGTCCCCACTACCTCCTTCCCCCATCTCCTCCCCTGCTATCCCTACCTCCCACCCCCTCCTTCTCCCTCAGTCTCCTGCCCTCCGCAGCCCCTAGCCCTTTCCCCCACTTCCTCCTTCCCCATCTCTTCCCCTGCTACCCCTAGCCCTCCCCCCACCCCCCCCGCCCAATCTTCTTCCCAATCTTCTCTCCCCGCTTGCTTATTTATTTCCATTAATGCCTGTCTCCCCCTCTAAACTGTCAGCGGTGGGCAGGGAATGTTTCTGTGTCTTGTTTTATTGTATTCTTCTCAAGTACTTAGTACGGTGCTCGACACACAGTAGCGCTTGGTAAATACGATCGAATGAGGGAATCAATCAATCAATCGTATTTATTGAGCGCTTACTGTGTGCAGAGCACTGTACTAAGCGCTTGGGAAGTACAAGTTGGCAACATATAGAGACAGTCCCTACCCAACAGTGGGCTCACAGTCTAAAAGGGGGAGACAGAGAACAAAACCAAACATACTAACAAAATAAAATAAATAGAATAGATATGTACAAGTAAAATGAATAAATAAATAGAGTAATAAATATGTACAAACATATATACATATATACAGGTGCTGTGGGGAAGAGAAGGAGGTAAGATGGGGGGATGGAGAGGGGGACGAGGGGTAGAGGAAGGAAGGGGCTCAGTCAGGGAAGGCCTCCTGGAGGAGGTGAGCTCTCAGTAGGGCCTTGAAGGGAGGAAGAGAGCTAGCTTGGCGGATTGGCAGAGGGAGGGCATTCCAGGCCAGGGGGATGACGTGGGCCGGGGGGAATGAATGATAACTTCTCCACCCCTTTCATTCATTCATTCAATCGTATTTACTGAGTGCTTACTGTGTGCAGAGCACTGTACTAAGCGCTTGGAAAATAAAATTCGGCGAGAGATAGAGACAATCCCTACCCAACAATGGGCTCACACCCCGGCTACCCCTACCTCCTCCCCCCACCTCCTTCTCCCCAATCTCCTCCTCCCGCCCCCTCCCCCCCCCCCCCGTTACTGTTAGCCCTTTCCCCCCACTTCCTCTTTCTCCCATTTCTTTCCCTGGTACCTCTGCCTCCTTTCCCCCACTTGCGCCTTCCCCCACTAACCCTACTTCCTCTTCCTGCTACCGCTACCCCTAAGCGCTGGGGTGGATACAAGCAAATCGGGTTGGACAGAGTCCCCGTCCCAGGTGGGGCTCACATTCTCAATCACACTCTGGGCGTGTCACCCTGCTCCTCAAAAATCTCCAGTGGTTGCCTATCAATCTTCGCATGAAGCAAAAACTCCTCACAATCGGCTTTGAAGCTCTCCATCCCCTTGCCCCCTCCTACCTCACCTCCATTCTCTCCTTCTAATAATAATAATAATGATAATAATAATAATAATGGTGGAATTTGTTAAGCACTTACTATGTGCAAAACACTCTTCTAAGTGCTGGGGGGGATACAAGGTGATCAGGTTGCCCCACTTGGGGCTCACCGTCTTAATCCCCATTTTACAGAGGAGGTAACTGAGGCACAGGGAAGTGAAGTGGCTTGCCCAAGGTCACACAGCTAAGTGGTGGGGTCCAGGATTCGAACCCATGACCTCTGACTCCCAAGCCCACGCTCTTTCCACTGAGCCACGCCAGCTTCCCCTACAGCCCAGCCCGCACACTCTGCTCCTCTGCTGCTAACCTCCTCACTGGGCCTCGGTCTTGCCTGTCCCACCATCGACCCCTGGCCCACGTCCTACCTCTGGCCTGGAATGCCCTCCCTCCTCAGATCCGCCAAACTAGCTCTCTTCTCCCCTTCAAAGCCCTACTGAGAGCCCACCTCCTCCAGGAGGCCTTCGCAGACTGAGCCCCCCCCTTTTCCTCTGCTCCTCCTCCCCTCCCCATTGCCCTTACTCCCTCCTTCTGCTCTACCCCCTTCCCCGCCCCACAGCACTTGTGTATATTTGTACATATTTATCATTCTATTTATTTTATTAATGATATGCATAGATCTATAATTCTATTTATTTTGATGCTGTTGAGGCCTGTCTACTTGTTTTGTTTTGTTGTCTGTCTCCCTCTTCTAGACTGTGAGCCTGCTGCTGGGTAGGGACTGTCTCTATCTGTTGCCGAATTGTATTTTGCAAGCACTTAGTACAGTGCTGTGCACCCAATAAGTGCTCAACAAATACGATAGAATGAATGAATGAATGATAAGAGCCCATGACCTTCTGACTCTCAAGCCCATGCTCACTCCACTACATGCTTTGCACATAGTAAGCGCATAATAAATGCCATCATTATTATTAAATACAGACCCCGGGACCGGGGGGGCCTGCCAGTGGACCAGAGGCATCCAGCAGTCAATCATTCAATGGATCGATCAGTTGGTGGTGTTTATTGAGCGCTTACTGGGTGCACTGCACTGGAACAGCGCTTGGGAGAGGACACTAGAAGGGAATTAGCAGACACATTCCCTATCCACAATGAGTCTAGAGAGGGAAACAGACAGGCATTCATTCATTCATTCAATCGTATTTATTGAGTGCCTACTGTGTGCAGAGCACTGTACTAAGCACTTGGGAAGTACAAGTTGGCAACATTAGAGAGGGTCCCTACCCAACAGGGGGCTCACAGTCTAGAAGGGGAAGACAGAGAACCAAACAAAACATATTAACAAAATAAAATAAATAGAATAAATATGTACAAATAAATAAATAAATAAATAGAGTACTAAATACGTACAAACATATATACATATATACAGGTGCTGTGGGGAGGGGAAGGAGGTAAGGCGGGGGGATGGGGAGGGGGAGAGGAAGGAGAGGGCTCAGTCTGGGAAGGCCTCCTGGAGGAGGTGAGCTCTCAGTAGGGCTTTGAAGGGAGGAAGAGAGCTAGCTTGGCGGATGTGCAGAGGGAGGGCATTCCAGGCTAGGGGGAGGACGTGGGCCGGGGGTCGACGGCGGGACAGGCGAGACCGAGGCCCAGTGAGGAGGTTAGCAGCAGAGGAGCGGAGTGTGCGGGCTGAGCTGTAGAAGGAGAGAAGGGAGGTGAGGTAGGAGGGCGCGAGGTGATGCCTTGAAGCCGAGGGTGAGGAGTTTTTGCCTGAATGGCATGGGAAGTGGCAGCGTGTAGGGATAGATGCTTAAGTGTTGTGGGGTGGAGATGAGGTTCATTCATTCATTCATTCAATCGTATTTATTGAGCACTTACTGTGTATAAACCACTGTACTCAGCCCTTACAGATAAAGGCATAAGGAGGTTAGGGAGCCTAGGATCTAGTGGATTGAATTCCCCAGGACTGTGGTTCCTGGAACAGAGATTTTTGTCTCTGCTCTGCAGTTGCTCTCTCCCGATTAACCGGCGGCGGAGCCCATAAAGGTGTCACAGAAGGCGAAGAAGCTGACCGAGTGACCGAGGCGACCGAGCCACCGGGCCCCGCGTCCCCAGGAATCCAGCAGAATTGCCTCCTCACAACCTCATCTTCCGATCCAGCGTGCGGAGAGGCTTCGGCTGCGTTCTCGGGGTCTCCCCACATCCGAGGGCCTCCTTGGGCCGGGGTGTCCCGCCTCCACGGAGGGACCTCCTAGTGGGCTGGCGACCGGACAAGTGGCATCCGTCCTGAACCCAGCGCTCCCGGTTTGGCGTCCACGGTCTTCTCTGGAAAGGTCAGTCGTGGCTCCCCCGCCGGGATCGCAGATACCATTTTGTCGGGTAGATTGAATCAAGTCTGGTTTTTTGGGGTTTTTTTCCCCCAAATAAAGGCAGAACGCGCGCTTCTTCCTTCAGCCGATTTCACTCATCCAAAAGAAACGCATTCTGAAAAAAAGCGCCTCAAAAACACCCACACTTCACAGTTAGGGAGCGTGGAATGTCAGAATTCATTTAGTCGTATTTCTTGAATGCCTACTGTGTGCAGAGCCCTGTACTAAGTGCTTCGAAGAGTACCATAGAACCCTCAACAGGCACATTCCCTGCCCCCAACAAGCTGACAGTCTAGAGGAGCTGGGTTCTCGTCCCAGCTCCCACATTTAATAAATATGGTACTTGTTATGGTTACAATAATTATCGTACTTGTTAAGCGCTTACTAGGTGCCAAACATTGTTCTAAGCACTGGGCTAGGTATAAGTTCATCAGGTCGGACACGGTCCCTATCCCACATGGGGTCACAGTCTAAGTAGGAGGCAGAACAGGTATCAAATTCCCATTTTAGACATGAGGAAACTGAGCAGCAGAGAAGTGGCAGAGCTGGGTTTCGAAACCCAGGTCCCCTGTTTCCCAGGCCTGTGTTCTTTCCACTGGATCACTCTGCTTCATAGCCTGCTGTGTGACCTTGGGCAAGTCACATCACCTCTGTGGGCCTCAGGTCCCTCATCTGTAATCTGAATCTTAATCTGTGAGCCCCTGTGGGACATAGGCTGTATCCAACCTGATTAGCTGTACCCCATCACTTAGAACAGTAGTAGGCCCATAATAGGTACTTAACTAATACCATAAGAAAAAAAAGAAAACTGATAAAATGAGAAGGCTCGTGAGTCATTTCTGAAGCCTGACCTTAGCATCAGCTATTCCCTCCCATCCTCTGCCCAGAGGAAGATCTCCAGGAAAGTTCTTCAAACAGGGCCGGGCCTTTAGAAAGATATCAGTCAACTTTGTATTACCAAAAGGGATTTTCAAATACATATTGATTGCTATTATCATTGTTATTATTATTATTATCATCATCCCTCACAGCACAAGTGTATCTACCGACTGCATTATACCCTCCTAAGTGCATAGTGCTTTGCCCAAAGAAAGCACATAGTAAACACCATTCATTGATACCTTCTACACCGGAAGCTCGTTATCGGCAGGGAGTATGTCCGCTAGTTCTGGTGTGTCCACTAGTTCTCGCCCAAGCGCTCAGTGCAGTGCTCTGCACGTAGTGAACGCTCAGTAAATACCGTGATTGGCTGAAGTGACTTTGTGGTCTTGGCATAAAACCTGCCCCCTGACTCTCCCCTTGCCTGATTGACAGACAACTGCTCTGCAGGCAAAGAGTCAATCACTCAACCAATCAGTGGTGTCTGTTGAGCGCTGACTATGTGCAGAGCACTGTCTGTAGCACCTGGGAGAGGACAATCTAACAGAATTAGCAGACCCCTTCCCATAATGAGCTTACGGTCTAGAGGAGGGGATCCTGAGGCATCCCAAGTGCAAACAGTAAGCGCTCAATAAATACGATGGATTGATTGATTGACTGACCATTGGCCTAGTGGAAAGAGCACAGGCCTGAAAGTCAGAGGACCTGGGTTCTCATCCGGGTTCCACATGGTATAGAGGATAGAGCATGGGCCTGGGAGTCGGAAGGTTCTAATCCTGACTCCATCACTTGTCCGCCGGGTGACCTTGGGCAAGTCACTTAACTTCTCTGTGCCTCAGTTACCTCATCTGTAAAGTGGGGATTAAGACTGTGAGCCCCCTGCGGGGCAATCTGATCACTTTGTAACATCCCCAGCGCTTAGAACAGTGCTTTGCACATAGTAAGCACTTAATAAATGCCATTATTATTACTATTATTATTATCATTATTATTCTCTGGGCCTCAGTTCCCTCACCTGTAAAATGGGGATTTAGACTGTGAGCCCCACAAGGGACAGGGACTGTATTCAACTCCATTTGCTTGTATCCCCAGCACTTAGCACAGTGCCTGGCACATGGTAAGCGCTTAACAAATACCATTATTATTATTATTATTATTATTATGCCTGCTGTGTGACCTTGGGCAAGTCACTTCACTTCTCTGGGCCTCAGTTCCCTCATCTGCACAATGGGGATTCAATCCCTGTTCTCCCTCCTCCTCAGAGTGGGAGCCCCTCGTGGGACCTGATGATCTCCTATCTACCCCAGTACTTAGAACAGTGCAGGGTACAGAGTAAGCATTTAACAAACACCACAATTGTCCTTATTATTTGTGTGTTCTTGTGTGGGAGGGTGTGTGTTTGGGCGCCCGCTAGTATGTGAATGTCTGCCTGCCTGACTGGGCATGCTGTGGGAGGCTGTGGGTGGATTTGGAGGGGGAAGGGGGTGGCTCACAGCTTACAAGCAGCAGAGACATGGGGAAACATCGTTCCGTGTCTTAATCGGTCTTGGGCCGGGTTACTCTTTCACTTGCCTACACGTCAGAGAAGGGAGTCGTCCCGCCCAAACCACGGTGGGTCGTCCACCCACGCACCCGAGAGCGGAAGTTCACCGGCACAGGCACGTGTCTGCCCAGTCTTGTGCCTTCCACTTCCGTTGTGGGCAAGGACTGTGTCTGTATTATCATTCCATTGTACTCTCCTAGGCATTTAGTACAGTGCTCTGCACACGGTGAACTTTCAATAAATACGAATGAATCAATCAATCAATCGTATTTATTGAACGCTTACTGTGTGCAGAGCACTGTACTAAGCAGCTTGGGAAGTACAAGTTGGCAACATATAGAGACAGTCCCTACCCAACAGTGGGCTCACAGTCTAAAAGGGGGAGAGAGAGAACAAAACCAAACATACTAACAAAATAAAATAAATAGAATAGATATGTACAAGTAAAATAAATAAATAAATAAATAGAGTAATAAATATGTACAAACATATATACATATATACAGGTGCTGTGGGGAAGGGAAGGAGGTAAGACGGGGGATGGAGAGGGGGACGAGAGGGAGAGGAAGGAAGGGGCTCAGTCTGGGAAGGCCTCCTGGAGGAGGTGAGCTCTCAGTAGGGCCTTGAAGGGAGGAAGAGAGCTAGCTTGGCAGATGGGCAGAGGGAGGGCATTCCAGGCCCGGGGGAGGACGTGGGCCGGGGGTCGTTGGCGGGACAGGCGAGAACGAGGCACGGTGAAGAGATTAGCGGCAGAGGAGCGGAGGGTGCGGGCTGGGCTGTAGTAGGAGAGAAGGGAGGTGAGGTAGGAGGGGGCGAGGTGATGGAGAGCCTTGAAGCCGAGGGTGAGGAGTTTCTGCCTGATGCGCAGATTGATTGGTAGCCACTGGAGATTTTTGAGGAGGGGAGTAACATGCCCGGAGTGTTTCTGGACAAAGACAATCCGGGCAGCAGCATGAAGTATGGATTGAAGTGGGGAGAGACACGAGGATGGGAGATCAGAGAGAAGGCTGATGCAGTAGTCCAGACGGGATAGGATGAGAGCTTGAACGAGCAGGGTAGCGGTTTGGATGGAGAGGAAAGGGCGGATCTTGGCAATGTTGCGGAGCTGAGACCGGCAGGTTTTGGTGACGGCTCGGATGTGAGGGGTGAATGAGAGAGCGGAGTCGAGGGTGACACCAAGGTTGCGGGCTTGTGAGACGGGAAGGATGGTAGTGCCGTCAACAGAGATGGGAAAGTCAGGGAGAGGGCAGGGTTTGGGAGGGAAGACAAGGAGTTCAGTCTTGAACATGTTGAGTTTTAGGTGGCGGGCAGACATCCAGATGGAGATGTCCTGAAGGCAGGAGGAGATGCGAGCCTGGAGAGAGGGGGAGAGAGCAGGGGCAGAGATGTAGATCTGGGTGTCATCAGCGTAGAGATGATAGTTGAAGCCGTGGGAGCGAATGAGGTCACCAAGGGAGTGAGTGTAGATCGAGAACAGAAGGGGACCAAGCACTGAACCTTGGGGAACCCCCACAGTAAGGGGATGGGAGAGGGAGGAGGAGCCTGCAAAAGAGACTGAGAATGAACGACCGGAGAGATAAGAGGAGAACCAGGAGAGGACGGAGTCTGTGAAGCCAAGGTCGGATAGCGTGTTGAGGAGAAGGGGGTGGTCCACAGTGTCGAAGGCAGCTGAGAGGTCGAGGAGGATTAGGATAGAGTATGAGCCGTTGGATTTGGCAAGCAGGAGGTCATTGGTGACCTTTGAGAGGGCAGTTTCCGTGGAATGTAGGGGACGGAAGCCAGACTGGAGGGGGTCGAGGACAGAGTTGGTGTTGAGGAATTCGAGGCAGCGCGTGTAGACAACCCGTTCAAGGAGTTTGGAAAGGAATGGTAGGAGGGAGATGGGGCGATAACTAGAAGGTGAGGTGGGGTCAAGAGAGGGATTTTTTAGGATGGGAGAGACATGGGCATGTTTGAAGGCAGAGGGGAAAGAACCAGTGGAGAGTGAGCGGTTGAAGATGGAAGTTAAGGAGGGGAGAAGGGATGGAGCGAGAGATTTCATGAGATGAGAGGGAATGGGGTCAGAAGCACAGGTGGCCAGAGTAGCACTTGAGAGGAGGGAGGAGAGCTCCTCTGAGGATACTGCTGGGAAGGATGGGAGAGTAGCAGAGAGTGTTGAGAGCCGGGGGGTTGGAGAAGGCGGGGGAGTGACTTTGGGGAGGTCGGACCTGATGGATTTAATTTTGTTAATGAAGTAGGAGGCCAGATCGTTGGGGGTGAGGGAAGGAGGAGGGGGAGGAACCGGGGGCCTGAGAAGGGAGTTGAATGTACGGAAGAGCTGGCGGGGATGATGGGCATGGGTGTCAATAAGGGAGGAGAAATAGTTTTGTCTGGCAGAGGAGAGGGCTGAGTTAAGGCAGGAAAGGACAAACTTGAAGTGAACGAGGTTGGCATGGTGTTTAGACTTTCGCCAGCAGCGTTCGGCAGCTCGAGCATAAGAGCGAAGGAGGCGGACAGTGGCAGTGATCCAGGGCTGTGGGTTAGTGGTACGAGAGCGGCGAAGGGAAAGGGGAGCGAGTGAGTCTAGCTGAGTAGAAAGGGTAGAGTTGAGGGCAGTAATCTGATCGTCAAGACTGGGTAGAGAGGAGAGGGAGGCGAGGTGGGGTGTGAGGCGCTCAGAAAGATGGATGGGGTCAAGAGAGCGGAGATCTCTGTGAGGGAGTAATATGGATTTACAGGGTTTTGAAAGGAGTGTGAGTGAGGAGGCAGGTGAGAAGATTATGATCAGAGAGAGGGATTTCAGAGTTGGTGAGGGTGGACACAGTGCAGCGATAGGAGATGATGAGGTCGAGGGTATGACCAAGTTGGTGAGTGGGTGAGGTGGGGTGGAGCAAGAGGTTGGCAGCGTCGAGGAGAGATAGAAGGCGGGCGCATTCCCACCAGGCGGTAATGTGACAGGATTCCTGCGGTGGGGGTGAGATTTGCATCATCACCACCATCATCATCATCATCATCATAATAGTACTTGTTACGCACATATTGTGTGTGAAGTACTGTTCCAAGTGTTGGAGTAGATCTAAGTTAATCAGGTTGGACACAGGTCCCTATCCTACATGGGGCTCACACTCTTAATCCCCATTTTACAGAGGAGGTGACTGAGGCACTTAACAGAGAAGTTAAATGACTCACCCAAGGTCACACAGCAGACGAGTGGCAGATCTGGGATTAGAACCTATGTCCTTCTAATTCCCAGGCCCTTGTTCTAGCCGCTAGGCCATGTTGGCTTGGGAGGAGCCAAGTGTACAAGTTAGGGTAAAGTGGGAGAAGAGAGGGAAAAAGTAAAGAGGGAGTTGATGGAAAGTCTTGCTGCCAATGGTTAGGGGATCTGTTCCATGTGGAGAGAAATGGGTAACCACTGTAAAGTTTTGAGGAGGGGGAGCATATATTTTAAATGATGTTTTCAGACTTCAAGTTCACTTTGGGAAGGGAATCACTGAATCGTATTTATTGAGCACTTACAGTGTAACGGGATAACAGAGTTGGAGGATACGTTCCCTGCCCTCAAAGAACTTAGAGTTAGTCAAGTTTATTGAGCGCTTCCTATGTTCAGAGCATTGTACTAAGCACTTGAGGGAGTACAATACGACAGTAGACAGATACATTCCCTGCCCACAGTGAGCTTACAGTCTAGAGGGGGAAACAGCTATCAATATCAATCAATCAATCATATTATTTATATCACAGATATGGACATCGTGCTGTGGGGCTGGGAGCGGGGGATGAATAAAGGGACCAAGTCAGGGGGATGCAGAAGGGAGTGGGAGAAGAGGAAAGGAGGGCCTAGTCTGCAAGGCCTCTTGGAGGAGACGTGCCTTCAGTGAGGTTTTGAAGTGGGGGAGGAGTCATTGTCTGTCAGATACGAGGAAGGAGGACGTTCCAGGTCAGAGGCAGGACGTGGGCGAGAGGTCGGCGGCGATAGAGACGAGATCGAGTCACGGTGAAAAGGGTAGCACCGGAGGAGCGAAGAGTGTGGGCTGGGTTGTCGTGGGAGTGTGGCAAGGTGAGTAGGAGACTAGCGAGGTAGAGGGGGAAACGTGTCTACCGACTCTGTTGTATTGTCAAGCGCTTTGTACAGCGCTCTGCATGCATTAAGCACTCGATAAATACCATTGATTGATGGATCGATTGATGTTTTCAGAAGATGATCTGGGCACGAGAATGCAGGATGAGCTGAGACGATAAGAGGACAGGGGCCGGGAGACCGGCAGGGAGACTCATCCGAGAGTCCAGGTGGGAGGTGATGAGAGTCTGAAACCCCGGGCGTGGATAAAGGGTAGGGAGGAAAGGGGCAGATCCAAGAAACACCGTTGAGGGAAAACCGGCGGCAGGACGGAGGGACGGACACATAAAATAAGTCAGAGGCCACTGCGGTAGGATTGAAAGAGGCCAGCAGAGGTAGGTATACCCCTCCCTGTCAGGAATCCCCTCCCTTTCCTGGAACAGTCTAGGAAGTTAAGAATTCCTACAAGAGCTCGTTGTCTCTAGACTGTAAGCTCATTGTGGGCAGGGAACATATCTGTTTATTGTTCTTTCTTACTCTCCCAAGCGTTTAGTACAGTGCTCTGCACAAAGTAAACGTTCAGTAAATACGATTGAATGAATGAATGAATGAATGAAAAAGATCCCTTTAACATAGCATGAAGTGATAAACAACAAAGGAGGAGTGGTGGATAAGGGGTTGTCCTACAGAAAGGAAGGGCCTGCATCAGTGAACCAATTCAGAATTTTAATTTTTTTTTTTTTAGCATTTGTTAAGCACTTACTATGTGCCAGGCACTGTACTTAGCACTTGGGGTAGATACCAGCTAATCAGATTGGACACAGTCCCTGTCCCATCTAGGGCTCACGGTCTCAACCCCTATTTTACAGATGAGGGAACTGAGGCACAGAAAAGTGAAGTGACTTGCCCAAGGTCACACAGTAGGCAAGTGGCAGAGCTGGGATTAGAGCCCAGGTCCTTCTGACTTCCAGGCCCTGGCTCTATCCATTAGGCCATGCTGCTTCTGTAATACTACTTATATTGGCATTTTCCATAGTCTATAAAATGCCAAGGCTTGACCTCTGTGGTGTTTGATTCAGTCTGTCCTTGTCCCAAAGGTTTCCCGGGTTATCGATAGGCGTGGTCTCAGCACTCACTTGTTATAACTGTCTTTGATCTGTAATTCTACTCAAGTGCCTAGTATCTGAGCCCCTAGGTGGGTCCAAGTAGATTTTTTAGTGGGAGATTCCCCCCACATTTAGGGGGTCTCTGAAACCTTCCAGCTTGTCCATTTCAAAAATAAGTGTAACTGGAGTTTCAAACCTATAGATTTATTCTTGCCATATTTTCTGCCAAGGTAACCATGAAGGTGATGATGATGATGATAATAATAACAATAACTGTAGTATCTCTTAACCATTTACAATGTGCCAAGCACTGTTCTAAGCACTGGCGTAGATACAGGCTTATGGGGTCAGACAGAGACCGTGTCCCAAATGGGGCTCACAGCCCTAATGCCCATTTTACAGATGAGGGAACTGAGTCAAAGAGAAGTGAAGTGACTTGCTCAAGGTCTCACAGTAGACATGTGGCGGAGCCGGGATTGGAACCCATGACCTTTTGACTCCCAGGCCTGGGCTCTATCCACTATCCTATACTCTGGATGTCCAGCCCAAACAGCTCTAGGGGAAATAGTGCTCTCCTTCCACCCCCTCTCCCCCCCCCACCCCGAAAACACGGCCCAGGACCCAGGGGTGGCATGCTCCCTGTGGTCTGTGGGAAGCCTGTCGGGCTCTGAGACCATTTCATTCATTTAATCGTATTTATTGAGCGCTTACTGTGTGCAGAGCACTGCACTAAGCGCTTGGGAAGTACAAGTTGACAACATATAGAGACGGTCCCTACCCAACAACGGGCTCACAGTCTAGGAGGGGGAACAGACAACAAAACAAAACATATTAACAAAATAAAATAAATAGAATGGTAAATATGTACAAGTAAATTAAATAGAGTAATAAATCTGTACAAACATATATACAGGTGCTGTGGGGAGGGGAAGGAGGTAGGGCAGGGGGAGAGGAAGGAGGGGGCTCAGTCTGGGAAGGCCTCCTGGAGGAGGTGAGCTCTCAGTAGGGCTTTGAAGGGAGGAAGAGAGCTAGCTTGGCAGATGTGCGGAGGGAGGGCATTCCAGGCCAGGGGGAGGATGTGGGCCGGGGTTCGACGGCGGGACGGGCGAGAACGAGGCACAGTGAGGAGGTTAGCGGCAGAGGAGCGGAGGGTGCGGGCTGGGCTGGAGAAGGAGAGAAGGGAGGTGAGGTAGGAGGGGGCGAGGCGATGGAGAGCCTTGAAGCCGAGAGTGAGGAGTTTTTGCTTGATGCGTAGGTTGACTGGTAGCCACTGGAGATTTTTGATGGGGGGAGTAACGTGCCCAGAGCGTTTCTGCACAGAGATGATCCAGGCAGCGGCGTGAAGTATAGACTGAAGTGGGGAGAGACAGGAGGATGGGAGATCAGAGAGGAGGCCGATGCAGTAATCCAGTCGGGATAGGATGAGAGATTGAACCGGCAGGGTAGCGGTTTGGATGGAGAGGAAAGGGCGGAACTTGGCGATGTTGCGGAGGTGAGACCGGCAGGTTTCGGTGACGGACTGGATGTGAGGGCTGAACGAGAGAGCGGAGTCGAGGATGTCGCCAAGTTTGAGGGCTGGTGAGATGGGAAGGATGGTAGTGCCGTCTACAGTGATGGGAAAGTCAGGGAGCGGGCAGGGTTTGAGACCAGGGTTGGGCCAAGCGGCCCAGAGCCGCTTGGCTTAAACAAAGAGGAATTTCCATTTCCTCTTGTCGGGCAATCATTGAGCACTTATTATGTGGAGAGCACTGTACTAAGGCCCCTCACAGGGTCATGCCTGGAGAGTTTCCAGTACTCTACCAGTCTCGATTACCAGAGGGAGATTAAGCAGAGGCCTACCCGTTCCATTCCTAGCTTGGGCCATGGCTAGCGAGTGGAAGGGAATCTGTTACAAGTCAAAACTCGCCTGTGCTGGGCACCAGCGGCAAGCGAGAGAGTTGAGGGCGGAGACTCAAGTTTACTGTGCGAAAGGTGGCGATGGTAAACCACTTCCAGATTTTTACCAAGGAAACAATCTGTATACACTACCAGAACGATGGCAGATGCAAGTGGGACGTTCTGGGAGAGATGCGTCCATGGTGTCGCTATGGGTCGGAGAGGACTCGACAGCACAAGACAGCAACTGTACTAGGGGTTTGGGAGAGTACCTGGAGCCCTGCCCTGGTTCTTGCCCTCTGCTATGGGTGGGGCTGGGCCCCACTGGCTCCCCGACTCACAACCCTGTGGAACACTCTCTCTGTCTATCTCTGGCTCTGTTTCCCTCTCTTCTCTCCATATCTCTGTCTTTCTCTCTTACTCTTCTTTCTGTCTCTCCATTCTCTCTGTGTCTATCTCTCTCTTCTCTCTCTCTGTCTCTCTTCTCTCTCTCTTTCTCTCTCCCCTGGGGAGGGGGCCGCCTTTGGTGACATCTCCATTGGTCAGGGGCTCTAACTTGGGGGGAGAACGGGGCCCTCCCTACCAATACAACTGCTCTCTTCACATTCCAGGCCAATGACTTCACTTCCTCCTCCTCCTCCTCCTCCTCCTCTCTTGGCTTTAACTGGCTCCCCTTTCCTGCCGGCTCTCTGGCCAAGCTCCAGGTGGGGTAAAGGTGGGTTCCTCATGAGCCAACCAGTTGGGGCACAGGCTGGGCAGCCCACCCTGACCCCTTCCTGCCCCCACCCCAGCCTCTGCCCTCCCCAGCTCCCCAAGGTCTTCCAGGGGTCCAGACAGACAGAGCCTGGGCCTGGGAATCAGAAGGACCTGGGTTCTAATGCCGATTCTGCCACGTATCTGCTGTGAGACCTTGGGCAAGTCGCTTTACTTCTCTGGGCCTCAGTTCCCTCATCTGGAAAATGGAGATTAAGAGAGTGAGCCCAAGCTTCTTAACTTGTATCTACTCCGGCACTCTGAACAGTGCTTGGCACCTAGTGAGCGCTTAACAAATACCATTATTATTAATAATAATAACACTATTAATAATCATAATGGTAGTAGTAGTAATAGTAATGCTAACTTTGTTAAGTGCTTAGTACATGCTAAGCAGTGAGTGTAATAAGCACTGGGGTAGATACAATATCATCAGATCGGACACAGTCCCCATCCCACATGGGCCTCACAGTCCATGAGGGAGGGAGAAGAGGAATTTACTCCCCTTTTTGCCGATGAGGACATTGAGGCCCAGAAAAGTTAAGTGGCTTGTCCGAGGTCACGCAGCAGGCAAGGTTCGGTGGTCAACATTCTAAAGTTCCCCTGTCATTTTACATAATTCATTACATTAAACGTGACACAAGAACACCCTTGTTCAGTTGAAAATCACTTTGGCAACAAAGCCCAGGTAGGATTTAGTCCTACAAATTAGTCTATCTCCCGGCCTTACTACATGCACAACCTCTCCAAGAGGCCTTCCCTGACTAAGCCCTCATTTCCTCTTCTCCCACTCCCTTCTGCATCACCCTCACACTTGGATTTGCTCCCTTTATTCACCTCTCAGCCCCGGATCAATTACTGTAATTTCTTTCTGTCATGTTTGTCTCCCCCCTCTAGACTCTGAGCTCACTGTGGGCTGGGACTGTGTCTCCTGACTCTGTTGTATTGGGTTCTCCCAAGCGCTTAGTATGGTGCACTGCACACAAAAATATCACTGATTAATTGATAGATAATTGGCTTAAGGAAAAGTCATCTCCTGTCTTGGCACCCTTGTGACAGGAAGAGAGTTTGGGAGAGTAAACTACTACAGAGTAGGCAGACACGACTCCTGCCCACAAGGAGTTTAAAGATTAGAGGGAATAATGATAATAATAATAATAATAATAATGATAATTATAGAAGCACCATGGCATAGTGTATAGAGCACAGTCCTGGGAGTCAGAAGGTCATGGGTTCTAATGCCAGCTCCACCACTTGTCAGCTGTCTAGTGGCCTAGTGGCTAGAGTTTGGACCTGGGAGCCAGAAAGGATCTGGGTTCTAATCGCTACTCCACCATTTGTCTGCTGTATGACCTGAGGCAAGTCACTTGACTTCTCTGGGCCTCAGTTACCTTCTCTATAAAATGGGGATTGAGACTGGGAACCCCATGTGGGGCAGGGACCGTGTTCAACCTGATTTGTTTATATCTACCCCAGCGCTTAGTAGTGTGTGGAGCACACAGTAAGTGCTTAAATACCATTATTATTATCATTAATATAATTATTAATAATTGTACTATTTACTAAGCCCTTACTTTGTATCATGCACTGTTCTAAGCGCTGGGGTGGATACAAGCAAATCAAGTTGGACACTGTCCATGTCCCACATGGGGTTCACATTCTAAGTAGAAGGGAGAACATGTACACTAACTTGGGTTATTAGACTCTAGACTGTAAGCTCGCTGTGGGCAGGGAACGTTTCGGTAATATTGTTAGTCTCTGCAAGCGGTACGCACTCAAGTACGATCGACTGATCGGTATTTGTTAAAAAGAATAATAATGATAATAATTGTGTTATTTGTTAAGCACTTACTATGCCAGGCACTGGGGTAGATCCAAGCTAATCAGGTTGGACACAGTCCCTGTCCCACGTGGGTGGGCTCATAGTCTTAATACCCATTTTCCAGATGAGGGACCTGAGGTCACACAGCAGACAAGTGGTGGAGTGGTGATTAGAACCCAGATCCTTCTGACTCCCAGGCCCAGACTCTCTCCACTAGGCCACACTGCTTCTCGACAAAGGCAGGTGGAGCTTCAGGCACCCCCGGGATTAGACTCTAGACTGTAAGCTCACTGTGGGCAGAGACTATGTTATATTGTTCTGTCATCCTCTCCCAAGCGCTTAGTGCAGTGCTCTGCATACAGTAAGCTCTCAACAGGTACTCTCGATCGACTGTAGAATCGATCGATTATACTAAGGCTTAAGAATTTGTTAAGCGCTTGGGTAGGGGGCCCTTGCCCCACCCTTGAATTCTCCCCCTCTCAGATAGAACCCCTGTGGCCCTGAGACTCACAGAGACCTACACCCTTCCCAGCAGCCAGGGTTTCCGGCTCCAGGGAGACCCCACCCCCGCCTCACCAGCAGCCAGCAGGACCCCAGAAAACTGCTGTGTTCTGGGATGGGGAAGGGGAGGAGGAGGGGTGGAGGAAGCAAATGGAGGCCTCTAGTTTCCCTGCCCATTTTTGCTGCTCAGGGAGGTGGTGGGTGGCAGGTTTCAGAATTTGGCTTGCTGGCAGGGCCCCCTCTGAGTGCCCTATATAATGATGATGATGATAATAATAATAATAATAATAACATTGTGGTATTTGTGAAGTGCTTACTAGATGCCAAGTACTGTAGTAAGCGCTGGGGTGGATACAAGCAAATTGAGATGGATGCTATCCCGGTCCCACGTGGGACTCACAGTCTCCATCCCCATTTTACAGATGGGATAACTAAGGCACAGAGAAGTGAAGTGATTCGCCCAAGGTCACAGAGCATACACGTGGCGGAGCCGAGATTGGAACCCATGACCTTCGGACTCCCAGTCTGCTACTGACCCAAAGTCTCTCTTTGTCAGATGAAGCGGGTGTTTCCTTTTCTGGCACTCCTGAGAGGGATGGGGGTAGGTGCCTTGCCCTGTTGGCTGGGAGTGACCAGCTCAAGATGAGTTTCCCAGCCAAATGTGGACTTTGCTGAGCTGAAATTGGATGATCTCAAGGATGTGGGAAAGGATGGTTTCGGTGCAGGCCCCCGGGGATTCTCGGAGGAACAGGGGAAATTCCCAGACAGCAGAGTGCCCTTCCCTGAACTTCTCTCAAGATAATAATAATAATAACAATAATTACGGTACTTGTTAAGCACTTAACTATGTGCAGAGCACAGAGCAGAGCAGACAGGCGGCGGAGGCGGGATCAGAACCCACGTCCTCTGACTCCCAAGCCCGTGCTCTTTCTACTAAGCCATGCTGCTTCTTTATTATTATTACTACACTTGAAATGCAAGTCTCTGTCAGGTACCTGCAACTCGCCGAGATGTCAGAACCTGGAGCCAGGACCGGAACTGGGAAACCCCGGTGCCCGGATTTCTGAGCTGTCAGGGAGACTGGTGCCCTCCGGGACTCCCTGCCGGTGAGTCCTGCACGGTACTGTGGGCCGGGCAGTGTACGAAGCATTTGGGAGAGCACAATGCATTAATATGACAGACACATTCCCTGCCCACAACAAGTTTCCAGTCCAGAGGCTAGAACTGATTCCTGCCATCCTGAGGTGCTAGCCCCACCCAGGTCCAGCCTGTGTCCCCCTGGGAAAAAGAGGGAGCAGTGCGGCCTGGCCCCTAGCCACTAGGCGCTAGCCGGTGCCCTCGGCCTCGGTGGGCTCGGTTAACCTTACCCAGAACGGTGAGCAGCAGCCGCCACAGGCATTTGCCCCCAGCCTTTCAATTCTGCTGCTGGTCGAACATCATCCTATCCCGTCTGGACTACTGCATCAGCCTTCTCTCTGATCTCCCATCCTCGTGTCTCTCCCCACTTCAATCCATACTTCATGCTGCTGCCCGGATTGTCTTTGTCCACAAATGCTCTGGGCATGTTACTCCCCTCCTCAAAAATCTCCAGTGGCTACCAATCAATCTGTGCATCAGGCAGAAACTCCTCACCCTGGGCTTCAAGGCTCTCCATCACCTCGCCCCCTCCTACCTCACCTCCCTTCTCTCCTTCTACAGCCCACCCCGCACCCTCCGCTCCTCTGCCGCTAATCTCTTCACCGTGCCTCCTTCTCGCCTGTCCCGCCATCGACCCCTGGCCCACGTCCTCCCCCGGGCCTGGAATGCCCTCCCTCTGCCCATCCGCCAAGCTAGCTCTCTGCCTCCCTTCAAGGCCCTACTGAGAGCTCACCTCCTCCAGGAGGCCTTCCCAGACTGAGCCCCTTCCTTCCTCTCCCCCTCATCCCCCTCTCCATCCCCTCCATCTTACCTCCTTCCCTTCCCCACAGCAGCTGTATATATGTATATATGTTTGTACATATTTGTTACTCTATTTATTTATTTATTTTACTTGTACATATCTTCTATTTATTTTATTTTGTTAGTATGTTTGGTTTTGTTCTCTGTCTCCCCCTTCTAGACTGTGAGACCGCTGTTGGGTAGGGACTGTCTCTATGTGTTGCCGACTTGTACTGACCAAGCGCTTAGTACAGTGCTCTGCACATAGTAAGCGCTCAATAAATACGATTGATTGATTTATTGAACATCACCTCCAGCTTCTTCCGGGCTAATTACAGCCCCATTGTCTTCTGCTCTTAGAAGACGTCTCGCCCGGACCCCTGCGGGGCGCCAGGGTGGTGTCAACAAGCTTGGCGAGGATAGGTTCGGCTCACCTGCGATCACGGAAAGCGAAATGCCTAAAGGGCATTTACAATCGAATGCAGTGATGAGCGAGGAGCCAACTGCACACTGCAGAGAGGCAGGCCTCACTCTCCGCGGCTGAGAAGCCAGAAGCTGGGTGGTGCAGTCACTTTCACCGGTTCTCTGCCCTTTTCCTTTTTGTTTTTAGTTTTCACTGATATTTGTTAAGCACTTGCTCTGAGCCAGGCAATGTACTAGGCACAAAGTTGATCATGGACTATGCCAGGCACTGTGGGATAGATCCAAGCCAATCAGGGTGGATACAGTCCCCGTCCCACAGGGGGCTCACAGTCTTCATCCCCATTTTCCAGATGAGGAAACTGAGGCCCAGAGAAGTGAAGTGACTCACCCAAGGTCAGCTGGCCACAGACAAGTGGCAGTGCTGGGATTAGAACCCACGTCCTTCTGACTCCCGGGCCCGGGCTCTATCTGGGCATTTCCAAACCGGCATCACCCTGGCAAGCCGGACTGTTCGATTCCCAAAACCCCATCGGAGGAGGAGGGGTGGAGAGAGAAGCAGCGTGGCTCAGTGGAAAGGCCACGGGCTTCAGAGTCAGAGGTCATGGGTTCAAATCCCGGCTCAGCCAATTGTCAGCAGTGTGACTTTGGGCAAGTCACTGCACCTCTCTGGGCCCTCGGTTCCCTTATCTGTAAAATGGGAATTAAGACTGTTAGCCCCCCGTGGGACAACCCGATCACCTTGTAACCTCCCCAGCACTTAGAATAGTGCTTTGCACATAGTAAGCGCTTAAAACATGCCATCATTACTACTAAAATAATTATTAAAATAATAATTTTAATAATCGTTCTTGCCTGTCCCGCTGTCCATCCCGGGCCCACGTCCTCCCCCGGCCTGGAATGCCTGCCCTCCGCACATCCGCCAAGCTAGCTCTCTTCCTCCCTTCAAAGCCCTACTGAGAGCTCACCTCCTCCAGGAGGCCTTCCAAGACTGAGCCCCCTCTTTCCTCTCCCCCTCCTCCCCCTCTCCATCCCTCCCGGCTTTCCTCCTTCCCCTCCCCACAGCACCTGTATATGTGTATATATGTTTGTACGTATTTATTACTCTATTTATTTAGTTTATTTGTACATATTTATTCGATTTATTTTATTTTGTTAATATGTTGAGTTTTGTTGTCTGTCTCCCCCTTCTAGACTGTGAGCCCGCTGTTGAGTAGGGACTGTCTCTATATGTTGCCAACTTGTACTTCCCAAGCGCTTAGTACAGTGCTCTGCACACAGTAAGCGCTCAATAAATACGATTGAATGAATGAATGAATGAATTACTATTATTTGCCATTCCCCGGTCTCTGACTCCTCGAGCCTTGACTCATCATTTGGGAGGGCCGTGTTGAAATTCAGGCAAAACTGCGATTCAAAAATTCATGACCCAGTTTACAGTCTAGAGGACTTCATTTGTCCCCACCCTCAGTCCCACAGCATTTTTAAAAATTGAATATTCTAAGTTATTTCTTTATATTGATGTCTGTCTCCCCCTCTAGATTGTAGGCTCGTTTTGGGCAGGGAACGTGTCTGCTAATTCTGTTGTATGGTCCTCTCTGGAGGGCTTAGTTTGGTGTTCAGCACACAGTAAGCGCTCAGTGAATTCCATTGATGGACTGATTGATTACGTGTATATCCTTAATATCTGTCTCCCCCTCTATCAATTCGGTTACACTGTCCTCTCCTAAGAGCTTAGTACAGTGTTCTGCACAGTAAATGCTCAATAAATACCATTGACTGACTGACTCCCTCTCTTGACTATAAGCTCAATGTGGGCAGGGAACGTGTTTACCAACTCTGTTGTATTGTACCTCTCCCAAGCACTTAGCACAGTGCTCTGCACGCTGATACAATGCAGGCCAGCCCGCACCCTCCGCTCCTCTGCCGCTAATCTCCTCACCGTGCCTCGTTCTCGCCCGTCCCGCCGTCGACCCCCGGCCCACGTCATCCCCCTGGCCTGGAATGTCCTCCCTCTGCCCATCCGCCAAGCTAGCTCTCTTCCTCCCCTCAAGGCCCTACTGAGAGCTCACCTCCTCCAGGAGGCCTTCCCAGTCTGAGCCCCCTCCTTCCTCTCCCCATCGTCCCCCTCTCCATCCCCCCCGTCTTACCTCCTTCCCTTCCCCACAGCACCTGTATATATGTATATATGTTTGTACATATTTATTACTCTATTTATTTATTTTACTTGTACATATCTATTCTATTTATTTTATTTTGTTAATATGTTTGGTTTTGTTCTGTGTCTCCCCCTTCTAGACTGTGAGCCCACTGTTGGGTAGGGACTGTCTCTATATGTTGCCAACTTGTACTTCCCAAGCGCTTAGTACAGTGCTCTGCACACAGTAAGCGCTCAATAAATACGATTGATTGATTGACTGGAAGCGTTCAATGGACCGTGAGCCCGTTGTTGCGTAGGGACCGTCTCTATATGTTGCCAACTTGTACTTCCCAAGCGCTTAGTACAGTGCTCTGCACACAGTCAGCTTTCAATAAATACGATTGAATGAATGAATGAATACGCCTGATTGATCGATCGATCGATCGATCCTTGTTGGATTCTGGAGGAACTGACCAAGATTGAGCCTTGCCGGCCCTTCCCAAGCCTCGGGCGCCACCTGCCGGTAGTTCCTGGTTCTACCGCGTGAATCTCAACCCGGCGCCCGGGGAAAAGAACTGTTCCCAGTGGCTTGGGCCGACCCAAACCCAACCCAAGCCAGGGGGGTCTCCTGGATAAGTTTATTCTATGCAGAATCCTCCCCTCCAAGGTCGTGGGGGAGGTATCTAGATCGTATTGTCAATCCATCAGTGGTAGTTATTAAGCACTTCCTATGTACAGAGCACTGTACTGAGCACTTGGGAAAGTACAATCCAACAGAATTAGCAGACAGGGTTTTCTGCTTATAACGAGCTCACAGTCTAGTGAATGAGTTTACAGTCTAGAATCAGAGATGGCATTAATAATAACTAATATTATCCACCCAACGAATAATGGAGAAGCTGAATGGCCTAGTGGAGGAGCAGCTTGGCTCAGTGGAAAGAGCACGGGCTTTGGAGTCAGAGGTCATGGGTTCGAATCCCTGCTCCACCACATGTCTGCTGTGTGACCTTGGGCAAGTCACTTAACTTCTCTGAGCCTCAGTTCCCTCATCTGTAAAATGGGGATTAAGACTGTGAGCCCCACGTGGGACAACCTGATCACCTTGCATCCCCCCCCAGTGCTTAGAACAGTGCTTTGCACATAGTAAGCACTTAGCAAATGCCATCATCATTATTACTATTATTATTATTATTATGGAGCAGGGGCCTGGGAGTCAGAAGGATCTGGGTTCTAGTCATAGCTCCGCCACTGGTCTGCTGTGGGACCTTGGGGAAGTCACTTACCTTCTCTGTGCCTCAGTTACCTTATCTGTAATTGGGGGATTAAGACTGTGAGCCCCATGTGGGACATGTACTGTATCCAACCTGCCAGCTTGTATCTACCCCAGTGCCTAGTACAGGGCCAGGTCCTTCTGATTCCCACACCTGTGCTCTTAACCACTAGACTATGCTGCTTCTCTTCCCTCTAGGCCACGCTGCTACCGTTGGAGAGATTTTACTGGTGCTCAGGAGCACAGCAGTGCACGGGGTGGGACTATAGAGATCTCATCTCCTGTGACCTTGGGGCATTTTTTTGCCCATAGAGACGGGGCAAAAAAATCTCCTTCTTGACGAACCGATCTTCCCGAAGTCGCTGCCCAAATACAGTTATCCACTTTCTGATTGCTGCCTGCCAAGCTGACCTGTCTCCCTGCTGTCCGATGCCCTACCCTCAAAAGTCTCCTTGTTGCTGTGGCCAGTGAAGCCCCCGACTCCGTCATGGGCACCTCCTCCCTTCATCCTCACCCTGTCCCCTGCCCTCTCCTGCCTCCTCATCATCTCATGTCATCCCTATTTTATAGATGAGGGAACTGAGGCCCAGAGTAGTGAAGTGACTTGCCCAAGGTCACACAGCAGACAAGTGGATAGCGCCTGGGCCTGGGAGTCAGAAGGACCTGGGTTCTAATCCCAGCTTCGCCACTTGTTGGCTGTGTGACCTTGGGCAAGTCCCTTCACTACCCTGAGCCTCAGTTCCCTCATCTGTAAAATGGGGATTAATCAATCAATCAATCAATCGTATTTATTGAGCGCTTACTGTGTGCAGAGCACTGTACTAAGCGCTTGGGAAGTACAAGTTGGCAACATATAGAGACAGTCCCTACCCAACAGTGGGCTCACAGTCTAAAAGGGGGAGACAGAGAACAAAACCAAACATACAACAAAATAAAATAAATAGAATAGATATGTACAGGTAAAATAAATAAATAAATAAATAGAGTAATAAATATGTACAAACATATATACATATATACAGGTGCTGTGGCGAAGGGAAGGAGGTAAGATGGGGGGATGGAGAGGGGGACAACGGGGAGAGGAGGGAAGGGGCTCAGTCTGGGAAGGCCTCCTAAGAGTGGGAGCCCCACATGGGACAGGTACCGTGTCCAACTTGATTTGTCTGTATCCACCCCAGCACTCAGTGCAGTACCTGGACCATGGTAAGCGCTTAACAGATAGCACTATTATTATTATTATTATTTGTTATCAGGATTAAGACCGTGAGCCCCATGCGGGACGGGGACCGTGTCCGACCGTCTATCTACCCCAGTGCTTAGTACAGTACCTGGCACATAGTAAGCACTTAACAAATACCACAGTTATCATTAGTATTCTCACCAAGACTTGGCACCCTCCAGACGACACTGACTGCCCTGCTGCCCTCCCCCAAGGGGGCCTCATCTCTTTCCAGTGCTCTTGTCTCCCGGGAAAATTGAGAGGTCAGCGGGCTCCTCCCCTCCCAGTTCCTTCTCGTCTTTGAAATCCCACAATGTCCATCTCTCCTGCCATCCGACGGCCACCTGTCCCTGTTGTCTTCCGGCCTCCTGGTCTACCCTCGCTCTCCTTACCAGTAGTAGTAATAATATTGTTTGAGTCCTTACTGTGTGCCAGGTGCTGGGAGGCAGTGTGACCCCGGTGGATAGAGCATGGGCCTGGGTTCTAATCCCTGCTCCACCGCTTGCCTGCTGTGTGATCTTGGACAAAGTCACTGAGCCTCATTTTCCTCAACTGCAAAATAATAATAATAATCATAATAATTGTGGTATTTGTTAAGTGCTTACTCTGTGCCAGGCACTGTACTAAGCACTGGGGTAGATAGAAGGTTGGACATAGTCCCTGTTCCATGTGGGGCTCCTAAATTTCAATTCCCATTTTACAGGTGAGGGAACTGAGGCCCAGAGAAGTGAAGTGACTTGCCCAAGGTCACCCGTCAGACAAGTGGAACCCAGGTCCTTCCGACTCCCGGGCCTGGGCTCTAGCCACTAGGCTTTGATGCTTCTCAGTAGTAGCAGTAGAACTGATTAAGCCCTTACTATGTGCCAAGCACTGGGAGGCTGTGTGACCCAATGGATAAAGCATGGGCCTGGGTTCTAATCCCAGTTCCACCGTTAGCCTGCTGTGTGACCTGGAGCAAGTAACTAAGTCTCAGTTTCCTCAACTGCAAAATAATAATAATGACCACAATAATTGTGGCATTTGTGAAGTGCTTACTATGTGTCAGGCCCTGTACCTCAGCGCTGGAGCAGATATCCCTGTATCTGTTCCAGGCAAATTGGGTTGGACACAGTCCCTGTCCCACTTATGGGGCTCACGGTCTTAATCCCCATTTTACAGATGAGGGAACTAAGGCCAAGAGAAGTGAAGTGACTTGCCCGGGGTCACCCAACAGACGAGTGGCGGAGCTAGGATTCGAATCCAGTCAGAAGTACTCCCAGGACTCCCAGGCCCATGCTCTATCCCCTAGTCCAGGCTGCGAAATGGGGATTCAGTACTTGTTCTCCCTCCTACTTGCCTTTGAGCCCCATGTGGGACTGAGACAGTATCTGGACTGACTAACTTGTATCTCCCCCAGGGCCTAGAACGGTACTTAATACATAGAAAGCGCTTAATGAATAATGTCATAAAGGCACTGTGTCAAGCACTGATAATAAATAACTGAATGAGATGACAGTCCTTGATGCCCTGGGGGCGCCGGTGACAGACAGATGGGAGCCTATGAAAAATAAAAACCCAGGGACCAGAGAAGAGAGGACAGTGATTACTGCAACCAGAATAATAGGGTGTGTGGCTTCAGGAGAAGCTTTTCAGGTTCCCCCCAGATCAGAGTCCACAGTCACTACGCCCACAGCAGCCACCTCGGCAGCCTCCACAACGGCTGGAGTAAATTCGTCCACGGGAGCGACTCCACTTGAAAGATTCCAAGAATTCCTCCCACACTTTCCTTCCCCGAAGAAAATGATCTGCTAGAGAATGTCCTGGGACCATCTTCCATCCTACTTGCTACTTATCTACCATCCTACCTCACCTCACTGCTCTCCTACTACAACTCAGCACGCACACTTGGCTCCTCTAATGCCAACCTTCTCACTGTACCTCGCTCTCGTCTACCTCACCGCTGACCTCTCGCCCATGTCCCGCCTCTGGCCTGGAACATCCTCCCTCTTTCAGAAGCAGCATGGTTTAGTGGAAAAAGCACGGGCTTGGGAGTCAGAGGTCGTGGGTTCGAATCCTGGCTCTACCATTCATTCAGTGCATTCAGTCATATTTATTGAGCGCTTATTGTGTGCAGACCACTTGTCAGCTGGTTGACTTTGGGCAAGTTACATAACTTCTCTGTGCCTCAGTTCCCTCATCTGTAAAATGGGGACTAAGACTGTGAGCCCCCCGTGGGACAACCTGATAATCTTGTATCTACCCCAGCGCTTGGCACATAGTAAGCGCTTACCACATACCATCATTATGATTGTTATTATCATTATATCATCTATCAGTATATCTGATAGATGATCACTCCCCTCTTCGGCGAAGCCTTACTGAAGACACATCTTGTCCAAGAAGCCTTCCCCAACTGAGCCCTCGTTTCCTCATTTCCACTCCCTTCTGGCCACCCTGATCGACTCCCTTTATTCACTCCTCCCTCGGCCCCGGGGCAGTTGAGTCCATACCTGTAATTTATTCATTTATATTAGTGTCTGTCTCCCCCTCTAGACTGTAAGCTCCCTGTGGGCAGGAAACGTGTCTACCAACTCTGTTCTACTGTATTCGTTCATTCAGTCGTATTTATCATGCGCTTACCGTGTGCAGAGCACCATACCAGGTGCTTGGAAAGGTACACAGCAGTACAGTAAAGAGTGACAATCCCGACCCACAGCGAGCTCACAGCTAACCCAGGTGCTCTGCCCACAGTAAGAGGCATGGCGTAATGGATAGAGCACAGTGCTGGGAGCCAGAAGGTCATGGGTTCTAATCCCGGCTCGGCCACTTGTCTGCCGGGTGCCCTTAGGCAAGTCACTTCATTTTTCTCTGCCTCAGTTACCTCATCTGTAAAATGGGGACCAAGACTGTGAGCCCTATGCGGGACAGGGACTGTGTCCAACCTGATTTGCTTATATCCATCCCAGCCCTTAACACAGTGCCTGGCACATAGTAAGTGCTTAACAAATATCACAGGTATTATATCATTACTACTATTATTATTAATAATAATAATAAAAATGTGATTCATTGATAATGCAGGATTTTGTAGCCCTCCCTAGATCCCTTCCCTCACTCTATATCATCACCCATCTAGCAGGTCTCGGTCACTGCAGTCACAGACAAAATAAGCCGCAGTCTTTGAGACTGTGCTTCTTCATTCATTCATTCATTTAATCATATTATTGAGCGCTCGTCACTTGAAGCTGTTCTACTTTCCTTGCTCAGATCACAGATGAAATCATTCGAGTCAGAGGTGATGTTGGGGCGAATCCAGGTCCCTCAGCCATGCTGAAGCTTGGGGCCCACAGTCCTCCGGAACTTCAGTTCCATCAGAAGTCTGAAGTCAGATTCTTTTTCTTGCTCTATCTGGGTTCGATTTCTACCTCTGGTTGTACTTGGATTTGCTCCCTTTTTTCACCCCACCCACAGCCCCACAGCATGAATGGCCATATCCGTCATTTATTGATTTGTATTCACGTCTGTCTCCCCCTTCTAGACTGTGAGCCCGTTTGTTGGGTAGGGACCGTCTCTATATGTGGCCGATTTGTACTTCCCAAGCGCTTAGTACAGTGCTCTGCACACTGTAAGCGCTCAATAAATACGATTGAATGAATGAATGAATAAATTTGTTGCGGGCGGGGAATGGATCTACTCATACTGTTGTACTGTACTCTCCCAAATGCTTAGTACAGTGCTCTCCACACAGTGAGTGTTCCATAAATACGATTGATTGATTGATTGATTGATTACCCTATATTTATTGTTAGCCAAAGGTCTAGGAAGATAAACCTAGGTTCCCTTTAGGCATTTTGATAATATTAATGATGGTATTTGTTAAGTGCTTACTGTATGCCAAGCACTGTTCTAAGTGCCGATACTCACCCCACCCCAGCCATTATGGACATATGCTTTACTCTGCCATTCCCCCCCACCCCCTGCCACCCCCCCGCCTTTTTTTTATGGAATTTGTTAAGCTCTTAATGTGGGCCAGGCATCGTTCTAAGTGCTGGGGTGGGCACAAGCCAATCAATTTGGACATAGACCTCGTCTCACATGGGGCCCCCGGCCTTAATTGCCATTTTCCGGTTGAGGTAACTGAGGCAGAGAGAAGTGAAGTGACTAGCCCAAGGTCCCCCAGCAGACAAATGGTGATTAGAACCCAGATCCTTCTGACTCCCAGGCCCGGGCTCTGTCCACTAGGCCACAGCTCTATCTGTGATTTATTTCAATGTGCGTCTCCCCCTCTAAGTTGCAAGCGCGTTGTAGGCCGGGATCGCTTCCACCAACTCTGCTATATTGTACTCTCTCAAGCGCTCAGAACAGTGCTCCGCACACAGTAGGCTCTCAATAAATATCATTCATCGATTGATGGTGACCACCCTCAGTTCCGTATTGCAGATAAAAATCTTAGATTGTCTGCAGGGAGCCCTGGTTGCAGACAGAAATATTAACCCCCGAGAGCAAAGGTCACTCCAATCCTTTCTAATAAAAGAACGTACTCGCTCTTCAACTCCCAGCACGTGATGACTGGCCTGCTGCCCATATAGATCTGAAGATGAGAGGAAAAGATCACATCCTATTTGACGCCACGCGGTGTCATTTTGGATTTAATCAGTCATGTGATAAATCGGGACATTTTCCTGTTTTATAAAAGAGTTGTATAGGAAATTTACAAGAAAAAGTGCAAATAGAGTACAAGCATCACATATGCCATTCTATGATTTCTAATTAGGCTGTCAATTACACCAGTTTCATCAGGTCCTTGTAAGATGTAATATGTGAAAATGAACATTTTGGGGGCGGGTGAGGAAGGATGAATGGAGAAGTACGCACAGTTTCTCCAAACGTGCTGACCTATTTAATGATATACTTACCTTCAGAAAAATAAGTTGGTAAGTCAGACACAGTCGTTGGTATAATCCAGTAGTCCGATTTGATATTGTCAGAGAATCAAAAAATGTGGCTTTTTTTCCCAGTGGTATTTGTTAGTCAGTCAATCGTATTTATTGGGCACTTACTGTATGAAGAGCACTGTACTAAGCACTTGGGAGAGTAAAATATAGAAAAAAACAGACACAATCCCTGCCCCCAATGAGCTTGCAGTCTAGTTAAGGGCTTCCTATGTGTCAGGAACTGAACTCAGTGCTGGGGTAGATACAAGCTAGCCAGTTTGGACAAGGTTCATACCACAGGGGGCTCACGGTCTTAATCCCCATTTTACAGAGGAGGGAACTGAGGGCCGGAGAAGTGAAGTGACTTGCCCAAGGTCACACCTTGGATGCTCGCCTCAATGAAGTGTCATCAAAACATTCAGGGTGGGTTGGGTCCTACCTGGAGTTTGAGTCCAGACCACGGAAGACTGGGCAGTTCGACCCTTCCTCAGCTGGTCCCACTGAGGACGACTCATACGGATTCCCCAAACATTGGTAGGCTGATCTTCAAACACTGTGAAATTCCCAGTGATTTCAGAGAAGCTAGTGGAAAGAACCTGGACCTTGGAGTCAGAGGGCCTGGGTTGTAATTCCAGCTCTGCCACTTCATTCATTCATTCATTCATTCATTCAATCGTATTTATTGAGCGCTTACCGTGTGCAGAGCACTGAACTGAGCGCTTGGGAAGTACAAGTTGGCAACATATCGAGACGGTCCCTACCCAATAACGGGCTCACAGTCTAGAAGGGGGAGACAGACAACAAAACAAAACATGTGGACAGGTGTCAAGTCATCAGAACAAATAGGAATAAAGCCAGATGCACATCATGAACAAAATAGAGCACTAAATCTGTACAAACATATATACAGGTGCTGTGGGGAGGGGAAGGAGGTAGGGCGGGGGGGATGGGGAGGTGGAGAGGAAAAGGGGGCCTCAGTCTGGGAAAGCCTCCTGGAGGAGGTGAGTCCTCAGTAGGGCTTTGAAGGGAGGAAGAGAGCTAGGTTGGCAGATGTGCGGAGGGAGGGCATTCCAGGCCAGGGGGAGGACGTGGGCCGGGGATCGACGGCGGGACAGGCGAGAACGAGGTACGGTGAGGAGGTTAGCGGCAGAGGAGCGGAGGGTGCGGGCTGGGCTGGAGAAGGAGAGAAGGGAGATGAGGTAGGAGGGGGCGAGGCGATGGAGAGCCTTGAAGCCGAGAGTGAGGAGTTGCTTGTTGTGTGACCTTGGGTAAGTGGCTTGACTTCTCTGGGCCTCAGTTTCCTCAACTGTGAAACAGGGATTCGGTACCTGTTCTCCCTCCTACTTAGATCGTGAGGCCCATGAAGGACAGAGACTGTGTCCGACCTAATTGACCTGTACCCACCCCAGTGCTTAGAACAATGTTTGACACGTAGTAAGTGATTAACAAATACCATTAAAAAAAAGAATATTCAAGACTTGGGGACCCTTCCCTGTTCCCTTGCTCCAGTTCTAAAGTCCTTGGGAGTCTCAGGGTGACCAAAATTGTGCTTCTCCTTCTCTGCCTGCAGGAATGGACATGCCCTCAAGTCACTTTAGTTCTCTGGGCCTCGGGTTCCTTAGCTGGAAAATGGGGATTAAACCCTATTAAACCCTACTTAGACTTTGAGCCCAATGTGGGATGAGGATTGTGTCCCACAGATTCTATATAAAAAAAAAAAGAAAAAAAGAAAAACGAACCCCAAACCCCCAACAATAATCGGGGATATTTCATTTCAGAAAATGATAAAAATTAACGATTGTGGTGTTTGTTCAGCACTTACTGTGTGTCAAGCACTGTTTTAAATTGAAGCCATTAGGAAGATATTTGGCTGGGTGGGAACACATTGAAGCGCATGACGTAGCAGAAAGTACACGGGCTTGGGAGTCACAGGACCTGGGTTTTAAACCCATTTTGGCCACTTGTCCACGGTGTGATCTTGGGTAAGTCACTTCACGTCTCTGGGCCTCTGTGACCCCATCTGGAAAGTTGGGATTAAGATGGTGAGTCCCACGTGCGACAGGGACTGTATCCAACCTGATTAGCTGGTATCTACTCCAGCGCTTAGTTTACAGAGCCTGGCACAAAAGCCACAATAACCAGTGAAGCTTCGGCAATGAAACCAATGGCAGAGCCTTTGGAGATCTTGTACAGAAGGGTTCGGTGTTGTCTGTCCGGGATGATTTAAAAGTAGCCTCGCCTGGAGGCAGGGGAATATTCTAGACAACCTCTCAAAGTCCCCTCCAGGCCTCTGACTGGGTGTTATGGCAAATTTGGGTAGGGATATATCCAATTTAGTAAAAATGTATTCCCTTAATTACAGCCCCCTGGAGATACTGGGGAGGAAATCTTGTATTCATTTTTCATGTCTTTTAAGTGTCTGTCTTTACCAAAGTTCTGTTTCAGTCCCGTTAATAAATAAATAAATAAATAAATAAACTATCTATTTCCTTTTAGCTAGAATACAAGATTGCTGACCCTACCTGCACCTGTGTATTCTCAATACATGTGGCATTTACGACACTGCAAATCAAATGGGATACTGTAGTAATTATACTGGACGGCAAGAACTGTGGATAGAGGATTGTTTGACCTCCATTTTCATCCCTGTCACCTGAGAGCTCATCAGTCTCCTTCTAGTTGCCTGCATTCAAACCATTTTCGTGCACTTTTTTTTTTTAATATAATTCATTAAGCGCCTACTATGTGCCTGGCACTGTACTGAGCACTGGAGTAGATACAAGTCAATCAGATTGGACACAGTCCCTGTCCCACATGGGGCTCACAATCTTCATCCCCATTTTACAGATGAGGTCACTGAGGCCCAGAGAAGTGAAGTGACTTGCTCAAGATCACGCAGCAGACAAGTTGTAGAGCCAGGAATAGAACTCAGGCCCTCTGACTCCCAGGCCCGTGCCATATCCACTAGGACACGCTGCTCCTCCTGCTTGAAATATTGAGAATGGTACCGTGTACTGGCCAGTAAATATCACAAAGCGTTTGTTGTTCTCTCACCTGTAGACTGTACACTCCTTCTGGGACGGGCACATATCTACCAACTGTGCTTTACTGTGCTTTCCCAGGTTTTTAGTCCGGTGTCCTGCACGCACAGTAGGCATTCATTAAATGCCTTTGATTGAACAATTCATTCATTCATTCGTTCAATTGTATTTATTAAGTGCTTACTGTGTGTAGAGCACTTGTACTAAGTTCTTGGGTAGGAACAATACAACAATCAACAGTGACAATCCCTGCCCACAGTGAGCTCAAAGTCGGGGGGGGGGGGAGGGGGAGGCAGGGAGAAGGGCATCGATATAAGTAAATAAAATTACAGATATATGCATAACTGCTGTGTGGGGCGGGGAGAGGGGAAGATCAAAGGGAGCAAGTTAGGGTGATGCAGAAGGGAGTGGGAGATGAAGAAAAGTGAGGCTTATCCATCATCATCCTCAGCAGCATTTATTGAATGCCTGCTTTATGCAAGAGCACTCTACTAGGTGGCTGGGAGTATAAAAAAACTTATAAGACCTGACACCTCCTGGTCTTTTAGGAGCTTATGGCCTAATGATGCAGGATCTCTGGTAGGATTAAGTGCGCTGGGGCAGGTAGAGGTGGGGAAATTCAAATTAGTCCATGTTTCCATTGGTTAGAAAGATTTTAGGAGGCAGAGGGAGAAGGAATGGAACCTAATGGGATTCTCGATTGATGTTCATTTATTCAATCATTTATTCAATCGAATTTATTGAGCGCTTACCGTGTGTAGAGCACTGCACTAAGCACTTGGAACAGTACAAAACAACAACAAACAGACGCATTCCCTCTCAACAACGAGCTTACAAAATTCTGAATATTCTTGTCTTTTTTTTTACATGGCATTTGTTAAGTGCCTATGTGCCAGGCACTGTACTAAGCACGGGGGTAGATAGAAGCTAATCCGGTTGGACGCAATCCATGTCCCACATGGGGCTAACAGCCTTAATCCCCATTTTCCAGGAGATGGAACCTATGCCCAGAGAAGTGAAGTGACTCGCCCAAGGACCCACAGCAGACAGGTGGCGGAGCTGGGATTACAATCCAGGTCCTTCTGACTCTCAGGTCAGAGCTCTATCCACTAAGCCACGCTGCTTCTCGCCAATAATCTGGGTATTCAGCATTTGGCTTTATTTTATGGCTCTCTGCCGAGTAGCCCGAAACATTTTGCAAACACCATCTCTTGACAGTCCACCACATCTGGCAAATATCGTCCCATCCTGGCTTGACTATCCTATCGGTCTCCTCACTGGTCTCTCTGCCTCTGGCCTCTCTACCGCCCAGGGCATTTTCCAAAAATCTCACCCGGAACAGCGATAATTAAAGCCGTGGAAGTGAATGAACTCCCTCCCCAAGGGAGTGAGTGTAAAGTCAGATGGAAAGAGTCTCAAAAGAGAACCTTAAGGGACCCACACAAGTTAAGGGATGGAGGAAGAAGGGGAACTGGTTAAAGACTTTTTAATTGGCTTTTTTTTTTTGAATGGTATTTGTTAAGCGCTTCCTTGGTGCAAGGCACTGTCCTAAGTGCTGGGGTTCATACAAGATAATCAGGTTGGACAGAGTCCCTGTCCCCCATGGGGCTCACAATCTTCATCCCCATTTTACAGATGAGGTAACTAAGGCACAGAGAATAATAATAATAATGGTGGTATTTGTTTAAGCGCTTACTATGTGCCAGGCACTGTTCTAAGCGGTGGGATAGATACAAGGTAATCAGGTTAGACACAGTCCCTTTCCCCCATGGGTCTCACAGACTTAGTCCCCATTTTACAAATGAGGCCACTGAGGCACAGAGAAGTGAAGCGACTTGCTTAAGAACACACAGCTGACAAGTGGCGGAGCCGAGATTAGAGCACAGGACCTTCCGACTCCCAGGCCCGGGCTCTACCCACTAGGCCTCTCCACGTATAGTCTCCAAGACCGTCGACGGGCAGCCGAGAACTGTGTCGATCTGTGTTCGGCCCATCTGTCCAGGATTCCAGCACACCTGGTCAGGCACTGTGATGCAGGAATTATTTTGTATTTACTATGTGCCAGGCACTGTACGCATCGCTGCGACGGAAACCAGCTAAACACATCGGACACAGTCCCTGTCCCTCTTGGGGCCCACAGTCTTCATCCCCATTTTATGGATGAGGGAACAGAGGCATAGAGAAGTGAAGTGGTTTGCCCAAGGTCACCTAGCGCCTACCCATACTAAGCGTTGGGGTAGAATCAAGATTATCAGATCCCACACGGGGCTTACAGTGTACATAGGCATTGTGGGCAGTGAATGTGTTTGTTATATTGTTCTACTGTACTCTCCCAAGCACATAGTACAGTGTTCTGCATGCAGTCAGCGCTCAACAACTATGACTGATTGATTAATTAAGGGAGACCGGGTTTTGAATCCCCATTTTGGAGATGGGGGAACTGAGGTCCAGAGAAGTGAAGTGGCTCACCCAAGGTCCCACAGAAGACCCACCCAGGTCCTCTGGACTCCCAGGCCCATGCTCTTTTGAGTAATAACATGATGTTGTGTAAAGAAGGTTTTGGGGCCAAAAGACTAACTAGCCCTAAGACCAGAATTACAAGATTTTGCAATTAGGAAGGCCTAATTTTGCATTAGGGGGCCTAAGGCCAAGTAGCACTAATAAGAAAATTCTGTGGTAGAAATATCTTGGGGATCAAGCCTCAGGTGCATTAGTTGGATGCATTTCTTCACTGTGATAATCAGTCATATCTATTGAGTCCTTACTGTGTGCAGGGCATTGTACTAAGCGCTTGGGAGATTACACTATAACAATATAACAGACATCTTCTAGACTGTGAGCCCACTGTTGGGTAGGGACCGTCTCTATATGTTGCCAATTTGTACTTCCCAAGCGCTTAGTACAGTGCTCTGCACACGGGAAGCGCTCAATAAATCTTATGAAATCTCTCGCTCCATCCATTCTCCCCTCCTTAACTACCATCTTCAACCGCTCACTCTCCACTGGTTCCTTCCCCTCTGCCTTCAAACATGCCCATGTCTCTCCCATCCTAAAAAAACCCTCTCTTGACCCCACCTCACCTTCTAGTTATCGTCCCATATCCCTCCTACCATTCCTTTCCAAACTCCTTGAACGAGTTGTCTACACGCGCTGCCTCGAGTTCCTCAACACCAACTCTCTCCTCGACCCCCTCCAGTCTGGCTTCTGTCCCCTTCATTCCACGGAAACTGCCCTCTCAAAGGTCACCAATGACCTCCTGCTTGCCAAATCCAACGGCTCATATTCTGTCCTAATCCTCCTCGACCTCTCAGCTGCCTTTGACACTGTGGACCACCTCCTTCTCCTCAACACGCTATCTGACCTTGGCTTCACAGACTCCGTCCTCTCCTGGTTCTCCTCTTATCTCTCCGGTCGTTCTTTCTCAGTCTCTTTTGCAGGCTCCTCCTCCCCCTCCCATCCTCTTACTGTGGGGGTTCCCCAAGGTTCAGTACTTGGTCCCCTTCTGTTCTCAATCTACACTCACTCCCTTGGTGACCTCATTCGCTCCCACGGCTTCAACTATCATCTCTACGCTGATGACACCCAGATCTACATCTCTGCCCCTGCTCTCTCCCCCTCCCTCCGGGCTCGCATCTCCTCCTGCCTTCAGGACATCTCCATCTGGATGTCTGCCCACCACCTAAAGCTCAACATGTCGAAGACTGAGCTCCTTGTCTTCCCTCCCAAACCTTGTCCTCTCCCTGACTTTCCCATCTCTGTTGACGGCACTACCATCCTTCCCGTCTCACAAGCCCACAACCTTGGTGTCATCCTCGACTCCGCTCTCTCATTCACCCCTCACATCCAAGCCGTCACCAAAACCTGCCGGTCTCAGCTCCGCAACATTGCCAAGATCCGCCCTTTCCTCTCCATCCAAACTGCTACCCTGCTCATTCAAGCTCTCATCCTATCCCGTCTGGACTACTGCACCAGTCTTCTCTCTGATCTCCCATCCTCGTGTCTCTCTCCACTTCAATCCATACTTCATGCTGCTGCCTGGATTATCTTTGTCCAGAAACGCTCTGGGCATATTACTCCCCTCCTCAAAAATCTCCAGTGGCTACCAATCAATGTGCGCATCAGGCAGAAACTCCTCACCCTGGGCTTCAAGGCTCTCCATCACCTCGCCCCCTCCTACCTCACCTCCCTTCTCTCCTTCTACTGCCCAGCCCGCACCCTCCGCTCCTCCACCGCTAATCTCCTCACTGTACCTCGTTCTCGCCTGTCCCGCCGTCGACCCCCCGGCCCACGTCATCCCCCGGGCCTGGAATGCCCTCCCTCTGCCCCTCCGCCAAGCTAGCTCTCTTCCTCCCTTCAAGGCCCTGCTGAGAGCTCACCTCCTCCAGGAGGCCTTCCCAGACTGAGCCCCCGTCCTCCTCTCCCCCTCGTCCCCCTCTCCATCCCCCCATCTTACCTCCTTCCCTTCCCCACAGCACCTGTATATATGTATATATGGTTGTACATATTTATTACTCTATTTATTTATTTATTTATTTATTTTACTTGTACATTTCTATCCTATTTATTTTATTTTGTTGGTATGTTTGGTTCTGTTCTCTGTCTCCCCCTTTTAGACTGTGAGCCCACTGTTGGGTGGGGACTGTATGTGTTGCCAATTTGTACAATTGAATGAATGAATGTTCCCTTCCCACCATGCCCTTACAGACTAGAGGGGGAGACAGACATTCATAGAAATAAATAAAATTAGAGATATGTACGTAAGTGCGGTGGGGATGGGTGGGGGGGGTGAATCAAGGGAGCCAGTCAGCATGCCCCAGAAGGGTGTGGGAGAGGAGGAAATGAAGGCTTAGTCAGGGAAGGCCTCTTGGAGCCTAGAGATGTGCCTTCAATAAGGCTCTGAAGGTGGGGGGGGTGTAATCGTCTTTCAGTTATTAAAAGGGAGGGAACTCAAGGTCCTCGCACTCTCATGCTCCTATACCTCCTGTGGAAGTGTCTGTCTGGGGCTGTATGGGGTCTCCATTAATGATAATAACTGTGGTATTTGTTAAGTGCCTACTATGTTTCAGGCACTGCACTAAGCCCTGGGGTGGATACAAGCAAATCGGGTTGGACCCAGTCCGTGTCCCTCGTGGGGCTCCCAGTCTCAATCCCCATTTTTCAGATGAGGGCCAGGGAAGTGAAGTGACTTGCCTAAGGTCACACAGCAGACAAGTGAAGGAACTGGAATTAGGACCCATGACCTTCTGACCCCCAGGTCTGTGCTCGATGCACTACACCATGCATTAGACTGTAAGCTCCTTGAGGGCAGTGATAGCATTTTTTAAAAAATGGTATGGATTAAGTGCTCTTTAAGTGCCAAGCACTGAGCTAAGGTACAAGATAATCAATCAATCAACCAGTCATATTTATTGAGCACTTATTTTGTGCAAAGCACCATACTAAGCACTTGGAAGGGTGAAATAGAGCAATACAACAGACAAATTCCCTTCCCACAGTGAGCTTAAAGTCTACAGGGGGAGACAGACATTAATAGAAATGATCAATGGTATTTATGGAGAGCTTACTGTGTGCAGAGTGCTGTACTAAGCACTTGGGAGAGTTTAATAGAACAATATAACAAATACATTTCCCGCCCCCAGCGAGCATCCGTGCTAGATAAGCCCATGAAGGTTAGAGCCAGTGCTTAAACTCCGTAACTGAAGAGCGGCCGAGGTCCCCTACCTTGAAGGGAATGATGTACGCGGCTACCGGCACACCGACACTCTGCACCAAGTCCCTCAGGACGTGGAGAAATGCTCCTCTCGGTGCCAGTCGTGCCCGGTGGTTACCGCGTTCTACGGTTGTGGCCCACCCTGGCCTTGCTTTCGAAGTCAGTAAATGAATAAGGATCTTCCAATAAAATAGCTTGGGAAACCCTGGGAATTTCAGCCCCTATATTTTCCTTTCTCTGGGATACTTCAAGCTTCTAATTATTTCCAGGATTCAGATGGCGGAACATCAAGTGCCAGTCAAATACCCACCCCTTTGAATTTTTGTAAATAGGAATCTTCTATTTTCTTGTCGTTTCCCAGCGGCTCGTGGCCCTAACAAAGATCATTTCCTTAATAATAGTATTTATTTAAACACTATGTGCTAAGCCTGGGGGTAGGTGCAAGAGTATGAAATGGATCAGTGGTATTTATTGAAATGGACATAGGCCCCGTCCCAAAAGGGGCTCACAGTCTGTCTTATCCCCACTGTACAGATGAGGAAACCAAGGCCCGGAGAAGTTTGGTGATTTACCCAAGGTCACACGGTACTTGAGTCTCCTGACTTCCAATCTTGTGCTCGATCCACTAGGCCACACTGCCTCCCCCCGTGTCTTCCCAGAAAATCTGTAACCCTGTGCTTTCCTGACTTGCTGAGATGTACTCAAATGACATGAACTCTTGATTTTTGTTATTCTTATTTTGTTATTGATATAACATCAAAATAACATCTTGAACTCTTCATTATTATTATTATTATTATTATTATTTTCATCATTATTTTGTTATTATTATTTTGTGCTTTCTATGTGTGAAGCCCTGTTCTGATTCCCGGGGGAGATAACGAGGTGATCAGGTCAGACACAATCCCAGTCCCATGTGGCGTTCAAAATCTAAGTGGGAGGGAATAGGATTTAATCCCCATTTTACAGATGAGTAAAATCCTCTTTTTACAGATGAGGAACTGAGTCTCAGAGAAGCGAAGTGACTTGCCCAAGGTCACACAGCAGTTAAGTGGAGGAACTGGGACTAGAATCCAGGTCCTTCTGACTTCCAGGCTTGTGCTCTATCTACTAGACCACGCTGCTTCCTCTGCAGATGGGCCGGGAAATAGGAAGCGGGGCCTCGGTGGCGTGTGAGGGTTGGCCCCTGGGTCCTCTTAAAATCCCACGTGTCGGTCTCCTACGGTAGAAATGCTAATGTCCCCATGCAGAGCTACCGTAAAGCGTCCGGGATATTCCATTTGGAGTCTTCCCATTATATTTTTAGGCAGAACGTACATTTTCCCCAGAACAACTTATCGGCTCCTTTTCGCTTTGGCTTGCCCTCTCGATCCCCTGCATGTAATACTGCTTCTCTGGCATCTGCCTCCCGGTGGTAATTCCTGCAGGAATACAATAATAATTGTGGTATTTGTAAACTGCTTACTGTGTGACAGGTACTGTACTAAGCACTGGGGTGGGTACAAGCAAATCGGGTTGGACACAGTCCCTGTCCCATAGGGGTTCACAGTCTCAGACCCCACTGAGACCCCTCAGACCCCTCAGATGAGGTCACTGAGGCCCAGAGAAGTGAAGCGACTTGCCCAAGGTCACACAGCAGACATGCGGCAGAGCCAGGATTAGATCCCAGGTCTTCCTGAGCCCTAGACCCATGTTCTATCCAGTAAGCCATGGTGAACCAGTCTCAGCCCTGCTGGCCTCCCTCAATTTCAGGATGGCAGAGGTGGGGTGAACTGAAACTTATTGAACCTGCTGTGAGCAGGTGTGTATGATTGCTATCTCCCTATCTCTCTCTGTCTCTCTCTTTCTCACCCTTTCTCAGCGACAGACTCCATCTCCTCTCCTTGGACTCTGGCCCAGCACTCCAAATCCGGAGATTCAGAGAACAAGAAGGAAAACCCTAATAATAATGATGATAATAATGGCATTTATTAAGCACTTACTATGTGCAAAGCACTGTTCTAAGCGCTGGGGAGGTTACAAGGGGATCGGGTTGTCCCACGGGGGGCTCACAGTCTTCATCCCCATTTTACAGATGAGGTCACTGAGGCCCAGGGAAGTGAAATGACTTGCCCAAAGTCACACAGCTAACAAGTGGTGGAGCCGGGACTTGAACCCATGACCTCTGACTCCAAAGCCCATGATTCTTGGCACGAAAGACCTACTTTGAACCAAATACAGCACTAGAAAATTCAGGCTTTGGTTGGAAAGTGGTCAGTTTGTGTGTTCTTTAAGAGCAGAATCAGGCCCTCGCTGCAAGGCCGAGAAGCAGCGTGGCTTAGTGGATAGAGCACGGGCCTGGGAGTCCGAAGGACCTGGGTTCGAATCCTGGCTCTGCCACTTGTCTGCTGTGCGACCTTGGGCAAGTCACTTCACTTCTCTGGCCCTCAGTTCCCCCATCTGCAAAATAGAAATTTAGTAACCTGTTCCCTTTAGTAACATTTGAGCCCCATGTGGGATCTGATCTTGTATCTTGTATCTACCCTAGGGCTTACTACAGTGCTTGGCACACAGTAAGTGCTCAACAAGTACCACAGTTATCATTATTAGTATTATTATTATACCATCAAATGTGTTAAAGAAGCACTTTGGCCTATTGGAAAGAGTGCCAGCCTGGGGATCAGAGGACCTGGGTTCTAATCCCGAGTCTGGCCAAAGGTTGCCATCTGACCTTGGGCAAGTCACCTCGATTCTCCGGGCCTCAATTCTCCCATTCTCCCTCCTACGTAGACTTTGAACCTGATGCGGGACAGGGACTGTGCCCAACCGAGTAAACGTGTATCTATCCCAATGCTTAGAACGGTGTCTGACATGCAGTAAGCACTTAACAAATACCATAAAAAAGAAAAAGAAAAACTGGCATTGTGTGCTGGTCTAGGCAGCAATCTGCTGAGTATAGTATACAGGGACTGGGTCTTAGCTGGTCATCTTAGGACTTAATACTGCGCTTAGCACGGTGCTTGGCCCAGAGTAAGTGCTTAACAAATAGCCCAATTGTTATATTAGTCCTGAGGCACAGGGGCTTGAATGAACAGTTTCAGTCCCAGTTAGATTCCAGTTTAGGCAGTGAGCGGCAACTGGGCTGACCAATTGCTCTCCCCAGTAAATCGCTATGACGGATTCCTTTGACTCGTTATTATTATGGCCATTATTAGCGTATTTGTAAGCACTTGGGACGTGTCAGGCAATGTTCTAAGCACCGGGGTAGGTCCATCCTCCGTCCCACATGGGGCTCACAGGGAGAATGGCTGTTGTGTCCCCATTTTCCGGATGAGGAAACTGAGCTTCCATATATGAATCCCTAGGCCACTCAGAGCGAGTCCAGTGCAAGCAATGGGCCCAGTTTAATGTCTCTCTCCCCCTCTAGACGGTAAGCTCATTGTGGGCAGGGAATGTCACTGTTTATCATTGTATTGTACTTTCCCAAGCGCTTTGTACAGTGCTCTGCACACAGTCAGCGCTCAATAAATACTACTGAATGAAAGGGCCATGAAGCTATCGGTGGCCTTCTCTTTTAATTGAAATCAGCTGAAAGGTCCGCCCTACAGGGCAAACCATTTGAGTTTCAACACATTCGTTTTAATCTGCCAGAGGATGTCAGCAAACCTGCCTGGTTCCATGTGACCCCATCAGAGGAGGAAATACTGAATTCATTTTATTTTATTTTATTTTATTTTATTTTATTTTTGAGTCCTGACCCAGTAATTTCTAGTTCGTGGTGGAGGCAAACCGTGAATCACAGGAGGCTTACTCTCTTGGAAGTGATTTTCATTTTATGGCTCTTTTACGTGGCCTGAAAGGAAGGCAGCCAATCAGAATGTTTCATACGGTTCTGTGGGGTTTTTCTCTTCTCTTCCGCTCGGAGAGCCCCAGGCGTGGAGTTTTGGGGTGCCTTTGGTCCCCCTCACCCCCAAAGGAAGGACTGGTGGATCCTGGATGTGATCGACCGAACCTGGGCCGGAGGGAAGAAAAACATGCCGTTGTCATTTCTTAGGCTGTTCTGCAAGCTAAGCAAAGGCACCCAGGTATTCTAGATATGAGAGATGTGCAGATTGTGTACGGCGTGGCGCCTTCTAAGATACAGTCCAGTTCTGCCTATCCTGAAGGCCCTTCTTCTCCTGGCTGAATGCAGTTAATTAGCAACCATCTCCATAGCAACTGCCTCCTAGTCCAAAAACATTGTCCAGTTTTTGCAGTTTAGCTTATCACTCTGTCTACCTGAAGGGCTCTTCACTGCTTTGAGTTTCACTTGAGTTGTCCCTGTGCCTGTTCATGGATGTGAATGGTCAAGATAGAAAAACACCGTGGCAGCAAAATGCTAGTGAGTTCGATCGAACCAGAAATGCCTCTCAAGAATTCTGGAAAAGCCAAAGTTGGAAGTGGGTAATATTGACACCTCGGTTCTCTCATCTGCCATAAGTCTGCCCACCCCTAAAATAGCAACTCCAGGAGGAAGAATTCTTATCACTTTTTTTAATGGGGGAAATGGAATCGAACCCATTCCACTGTCTGCATCCCCCGCCCCCCGCCCCACCCCACCCTCTATTTATAGTGCATTCCCGTTATTAATTAAGTCCCTAAGCCCTAGGCACGGACAATTGCCGTGCCTAGAATTCGAGGTAATTTCACTTCCCCGAGGGTCTCCCCATTTCTAAAGGCTCTTGGATGGGAGATTAAGAATTTGACGGCGGCGGGTGGGGTATCAGACAGCTCCTGGCCCGGAGCGTGTGTTTGATCCCAACTGGGAAGGTCGCCCGGCTATTGTGCGGAAGCGGGCTGATCCCCATCGAAGGGGCCCCGGAGACTCTGGCGGTACTCGTGGATGGGGAGCGATACGGTAAACCCGGCAGAGGGTGAGGTACAGTCTTCTCGCTATGGAGAGGCGGCTTGGAGTGGTAGGAGAGCCGCGGCCCTGGAAACCCCGCCTTTTAGTCCCAGCTCTGTTGCCCGTCTGCAGCAAGGCCTTGGGCATGTCACTTCACCTCCCTGGCCTCAGTTTCCCCATCTGGAAAGCGGAGTGGTAATACCTGAACCCAACCTCACAGGGGACATGTGGAGAACAAATTAAAGTAGCTAATGTGAGTGGCAAGAAGAGCACCAGCTAGAAACTCAGGTAAGCGCTTAGCACGGTGCTCCACACAGGGCACAAATATGGGTATTTGGTGGGCAGAAGAGTTCCTCGTTCCTCTAGACTGTAAGCTTGTTGTGGGCGGTCCCAAATGCTTAGTGCAGTGCTCGGCACCCAGTAAGCGCTCAGTAAATAAGATGGAATGAGCAGCTTGAGCATGGGCCTGAGAGTCAGAAGGTCATGGGTTCCAATCCCAGCTCCATCACTTGTCTGCTGTGTGACCTTGGGCAAGTCAGTTGGCCTAGATTACCTCATCTGTAAAATGGGGATTGAAACTGTCAGCCCCATGTGGGACAGGGACTGTTTCCAACCCGATTTGCTTGTATCCACCCCAGCACTCAGAACAGTGCCTGGCACATAGTAAGCGCTTAACACATACCACAATTATCATTATTATTATTATTATTATTCTGTCTCCCCCGTTCTAGACTGTGAACCCATTGTTGGTTAGGGATTGTCTCTATTTGTTGCCAAATTGCACTTTCCAAGCACTAGTTACAGTGTTCTGCACACAGTAAGCACTCAACAGATACGATTGAATGAATGAGTGAATTATTATTACAAAACGCAGTCTCTCCGTCGGTTTAGAAGGTTCTGGTCCCTCTTCTCTCTTCCAGACTGGTTTGAAGAGAAGAGCCCCCCCCCCCCCCCCCCCCCCCCCCGAGCCTGACTGGGAACTTTGGAGGAAAAGGACTCTGTCAATGCCAAGTGAGCTAACCCAGGCAATGATTAACAGTGGACTCTTGGCCTTTCCTCAGTTAGAATTCTTTGTGGACACTTCACCCAAACCAGTGACCCGGCACTTCTGGGGCCTGCTGGGGAGCCTCAGAGGATGACATCAGCAATCGGGAGAGCCGTTTAGGTTGGGGTTTTGGAGACCCTGAATGAGCCCAGGCAAGGAGAAGGAAGGGAGGCTTTTGAAAAGTGAGGGGATCCTGCCTTTGGGCTTCGATTTCTAAAGAAATAATCAGTCCACAGGGTATTTGTCTAGCGCTTAACCGGTGTGCAGCGCACTGTACTAAGCACTTGGAAGAGTAAAATTCAATAGAGGTGGTAGACACGGTCCCTGGCCACAAGGAGCTTATAGTGTAGAAGGGGAGACAACACCTGAAAATAAATTCCAGATAAGGGAAATGGCCAAACGTAAGGATGTGTGTGTAAGGGCTGGGTCTGAGAGTCAGGTCCACATTTCCATGGGGATGATGTTTGTTAAGTGCATACTATGTGCCAAGCACTGGAATAGTCCAGAAGAGATTTGGAATGCCGGTGGCCAGGGGATTTTATATGTAAAGTTTAATCCTGATATCTATTTGCTCTTTCGTCTTTTGTTGCGTACGGCACGCGATGGGCTGTTTTTCTTTGGGAAGCCCTTTCCTAGAGATGTTCACAGAGGAGTTACCCAGAAATTATTCTTTGCCGGTGTTTACACTTTTATGTTACCTCAGATTTATTTCAGTCCAGGAAATATGCACTCCAACCACATTAAGAGTACTGTGGGTTTTTTTGTTTGTTTTTGTTTTTTTAATAGCATTTGTTAATCACTTACTAGGTGCCAGGCACTGTACAAAGCACCAGGGCACATACAGGTTTGTCAGCTTGAACATAGTTCCTATCCCTCTTGGGGCTCACAGTCTTCATCCCCATTTTGCAAAGGAGGTAACAGAGGCCCAGAGAAGTGAAGTGACCTGCCAAAAGCCGCACAGCAGGCAAGCGGCGGAGCCGGCATTAGAACCCAGGTCCTTTGGACTTCCAGGTCTGGGATCTTTTCACTATGCCCCTTTGCTTCTCACTAGAACGGCCACACTACTTTTCATTTTCAGTTGTCATAAAGTTACTTTTCGATCTCTCCGGATCGCTGTAGCTTGGTTTGGTTTTCCCGGAGCCCCGTCGAAATTAACCGTTTTCAAATGTTCACAATTCCCTGCCACAATTTTTAATAGAAATATGAGCCCAGAAATGGCTAATCTCCTCACCATACCTCGTTCTCACCTGTCCTGCCATCGACCCCCGGCCCACGTCATCCCCCGGGCCTGGAATGCCCTCCCTCTGCCCATCCGCCAAGCTAGCTCTCTTCCTCCCTTCAAGGCCCTACTGAGAGCTCACCTCCTCCAGGAGGCCTTCCCAGACTGAGCCCCTTCCTTCCTTTCCCCCTCGTCCCCCTCTCCATCCCCCATCTTACCTCCTTCCCTTCCCCACAGCACCTGTATATATGTATATATGTTTGTACATATGTATTACTCTATTTATTTATTTATTTATTTATTTATTTTACTTGTACATATCTATTCTATTTATTTTATTTTGTTAGTATGTTTGGTTTTGTCTCCCCCTTTTAGACTGTGAGCCCACTGTTGGGTAGGGACTGTCTCTATATGTTGCCAATTTGTACTTCCCAAGCGCTTAGTACAGTGCTGTGCACACAGTAAGCGCTCAATAAATACGATTGATGATGATGATAGTACAGTACTCTGCGCATAATAAGCACTCAGTAAATACTTTTGAGGAGGAGGATGATTTGTAGAAATAGCAGATGCCGTTATTGACAGCCCATGTCCCTACAGATAACATCCTCCTAGGATAATTTGTTTTTTGTTTTGCAGTAATGTTGGTGATTGTTTCATTTAGAATAACAAATTCTTTCTTCAGTTCTCTGCTTCCCAAACCTCTGTTGACCTCCGAGGGTTAAATTCCTAGACTGTAAGCTTGTTAAATATGAAAGCATCCTTGTACTGTTTTGAAATTGGCCTTCCCTCAGGATCAAGGCACACCTGCATTGCTCCCTCTAGATTGTAAGCTCATGTGGGCAGGGAACATGCCTTCTAACTCTTTTGTCTATTGGACTCTCCCAAGTGCTTAGTACAATGCTCTGCAGATAGTAAGCACTCAATAAATACCATCGGTTGAATGAATGAATGATTGGTCAGCTCTCTGGAAGATACTTCGATAAGAGCAGCAGCATGGCCCAGGAGATTAGAAGCCTGGGAGTCCGAAGGACTTGGGTTCTAATCCCGGCTCCGCCACTTGTCTGCTGTGTTACCTTGGGCAAATGACTTCACTTCTCTGCAGCTCAATTCCCTCATTTTAAAATGAGGATTAAGACTGTGAGCCCCATGTGGGACAGGGACAGTGTCCAACTTGATTAGCTTGTATCTACCCCCATTGATTAGTACAGTGCCTGGCATGGAGGCACTTGAAGTACCATTAAAAAAAAAAACCCAAACACACTTCTGTATCACAAGCCTCAAACACACTGATAGAAAGCAGCCCTGTTTTGTTGTTGTTGTTGTTGTTGTTGTTGTTGTTGTTATTTTTTGAATGTGCCTTGGAAGAGACGAGTTAATGGTCTTCATTGTTTTCCCTCAGGTTTTTTTTTCATGAGAATGATAATAACTGCTGTACTCCTGAAGCACTTACTATGTACCAAGTAGTGTACTAAGTGCTGGGGTAGCTGCAGGATAATCTGAAATACCTCCAGTCCTAAGCAGAGTAGCTGTAAGCTGTTCCTAAAGCCTTTTTGTCACAAAGTGTGTGATCGCAGGCCTTTTCCCTCCCAGACCCGAATGTCATAGATTGGTTGTATTTACCTATTTATATTTACCTATGTTATATTTGCCACATTTACCTCTTTCTGGCACTGGACTAAGCACTGGAGAAGATGGACGCTAATCAGGTTGAGCACAGTCCCTGTCCCAGATGGGGCTCACAGTCTTCATTTTACGGATGAGGAAACTGAGCTGCAGAGAAGTGAGGTCATTTGCCCAGGATGACACGGCAGACAAGTGTGCGGCTCTGTGGAAAGAGTACGGGCTTTGGAGTCAGAGGTCTTGGGTTCAAATCCTGACTCTGCTGATTGTCAGCTGTGTGACTTTGGGCAAGTCACTTAACTTCTCTGGGCCTCAGTTACCTCAATCTGTAAAACGGGGATGAAGACGGTGAGCCCCCTGTGGGACCACCTGATCACCTTGTAACCTCCCCAGTGCTTAGAACGGTGCTTTGCACTTAGTAAGCACTTAATAAATGCCATTATTATTATTAGTATTAAGTGGCAGAGCTGCGATTGGAACCCAGGTCCTTCTGACTCCCAGGCCTGGGCTCCTATCCACTAGATCACACTGCTTCTCAGCGTTCAGACTAAATTTGCAGATAACATTTCACTTGCAGAATGAATTTGGGAATTGTGTGGTTGGCCCTTTGTGGGAAAGGGAATACAAAGAAGTGGTTTCCACAAGGGAATTTCATCTCTCTAGGTATTTCTTCACACGACCGTGCCGGGATAAGAATCAAACGTCCAGATATCTTGAAGAATTCCTGTTGTCCAGAACAGCTAAACCCTATCAAAATGATGGTCAGATGAGTAGAAAGGGAATTAGGTGATGCAATTCAGGTCAGGATTGAACCTGTATCTCTGTAGTAGTAGGCACAGGGGACGTGTAATGTGAAATTTTCCACAATTGCGAAATCGCCTGTGAGAATTGTAGGTTGTATTGGACACTCATATGAATGGTTGAGCTGTCTCCCAGAGGCAAAATCCTGAGTCCGTTTAGGTAAAAACCCAAAATATAGCCCAAGGTAAGTGGGTCGGAGCAAGAAACCAATAAATCCTCATACAGCTTTCCGGGAAGAAAATTGTCCTCTAGGTTGATTAAAAGGATGATGGGAAAATACAGTGTAAAATTGGATGGACCAAAATGTGATGCCAGCTTACACATTGAAAAATAATAATAAATCTCGAGTTTTGAGAGCATCTCCTTTTTGAAATTACATTTGGAAGCGATAACATTTCCGGGTACGCTTGAGCCTTTGGAGAGTTTTATGTTACTGGCTTTTAGGAGCTCTTTGGCCTCTGCTGCTCTGTGTTTTCCATGCTGGCGGGTCTTAATAATATTATTAATAATACTGTTATTATTATTATTTTGGTATTTGCTAAGCAAACTAGTGTGGATGCAGGCAAATTAGGCTGGACAACGGTCCCTGTCCCAAGGGAGGCCTGCAGCCTCCATCCTCATTTTACAGAGGGAGTAACTGAGGCCCAGAGAGGGTGAAGTGACTTGCCCAAGGTCATTAGTTGGGCTCATCCTCTTCCTGCCCTGGCTCACATTCAGGCAAGGAGGGGCCAGGGGATGCGGTTCCTTATGAATCATTCAAAGTCATTCCTGTGGTACTTTCACGGGAAGTTGCTGGGTGAAATCCGGCGGAGGTGGGAAGGCTATCGGTGGGGTAGAAGTGATAGTGTTTATTAGGTGCTTACTTGGATCGTGGCACTGTACTAAGCCCTGGGAGAGAATACCCAGGTGAAAATTAAATGCAGTCCTTGCCCTTCATGGGCCTCACGGTTTAAATGGGTTGCCCTTCACTGGCCCCTGTGTGTTCTTGACATTTCAAGGAAAAAGGAAGGGAAGCAGTGTAGCCTAGTGGATGCAGCATGGGCCTGAGAGTCAGAAGGACCTGGGTTCTAATTCTGGCTCCGCTTCTTGTCTGCTGCGTGACCGTGGGCAAGTTCCTTCGCTTCTCTGGGCCTCAGTTCCCTCATCTGTCAGGTGGGAATTAAAACTGTGAGCCCCATGTAGGATCGGGACTGTGTCCAGCCTGATCAGTTTGTATCTACCCTAGCACTTAGTACGGTGCCTGGCACGTAGTAAGCACTGAAGTACTATTTAAAAAAATATTTTTAAAAAAGCGAAAATATTTTCACATAGGAGAACTTGCTAAAGGTGATGAGAAAAATTCTACTGATATTTAAAACCTCCACCTGGACTTTAACTTTAAAACCAAGTAGTCAACGTTTCTAATGTTTAGGAAAGCAGCGTGGCTTAGAGGAAAGAGAACGAGCTTGGAAGTCAGAGGTCGTGGGTCTAATCCTGCCTCCTCCACTTGTCGGCTGTGTGACTTTGGGCAAGTCACTTTCCTTCTCTGTGCTTCAGTTCCCTCATCTGTAAAATGGGGATGTAGACTGTGAGCCCCATGTGGGACAACCTGATTACCTTGGATCTACCCCAGTGCTTAGAACGGTGCTTGGCATATAGTAAGTGCTTACCAAATACCATCATCATTATTATTATTATTATTATTGTTATTATCATAGCATCCTTAGTACAGTGCTCTGCACAAAGTGCTCCGTAAATGCCACTGATTGATATAAAGTTTCCTCTACGCTGTGAGCTCACTGTGGGCAGGGAGCGTGTTTACTAATTCTGTTGGATTATTGGCTCTCAGATGCTTAGTTCAGTGCTGTGCACACAGTAAGTGCTCAGTAAACACCATTAATTAGAATAATGATGGTATTTGTTAAGTGCTTATTATGTGCAAAGCACTGTTCTAAGCGCTGGGGGGGATACAAGGCGATCAGGTTGTACCACGTGGGGCTCACAGTCTTCATCCCCATTTTACAGATGAGGGAACTGAGGCCCAGAGAAGTGAAATGACTTGCCCAAAGTCACACAGCTGACAAGTGGCGGAGTCGGGATTAGAGCCCATGACCTCTGACTCCCAAGCCCGTGCTCTGTCCACTGGGCCACGCTGCTTCTCTAATTGACGCTTCTCTAATCATCATTGATGACGATAAAGTGCTGGGTTTAATAAAACAGGTATAACGACTGTAAGCTTGTTATGGACAGAGAAACTGATGGCTCATTCTGTTGTATTGTACTCTCCCAAACACTTAGTTCAGTGTGCTGTGCACAGTAAGCGCTCAATAAATACCATTGATTTGGTTGATTAATATTTAAATTTTCTATTTTCTCTCTGCTTCCTCTAAACAGCAAGTAGTGGTCGTTACTTCAAAAAGGGTCACCAGTGGCTGAAGACTTAAAGGCAGGTTATCCATTTTTTAATCTGAGGGATAGCCAAGGAAGGTCTTTACTTTAAAGAGAAAGAAGATGATGTGGCACAGAAAAAGGAGAATTTCCCTTTCTCCAGAAAGCAGACGCACTTCCAACAAATTGCATCTGGAGGTAGCTCAGGGAAAGCAGAGGAGAAAGGAAAAGATGGTTCTTGTGGTCAGAACGGGAGGGGAGATGAGACCTGGCACTACTCATCCTAACCAGGGACCTAGAGAACTGCCCTCTGCCCCAGGCACAGATATTCTAGTGTTACAGACAGCGGGAGCACCATGGGCGACTGGTACGAGGATGGGAGCCCAGGTGGTTAGCTCCTGGCACTGTCACACACACACACACACACACACACACACACACCCACCCACCCCCCGGCTCACTCCAGCAATATCTCTAGGGCGTTCCAGCAATCAGCAGCGGGCAAACTGAGGCAGGGGTGAGAGGTTTGGCAAAGGGGGAAACTGCAGAGAATGGCAGTTCAACAGTCTGGGTTAAGTGGCAGGGGAGGGACTAGGGGACAGGGGACCCGGGTTCTAAGCCTGGCTCCGTCACGTGCCTGCCCTGTGAGCATGGGCGTCAGCCTCCTCTCTGATCTGCCATCGTCCTGTCTCTCCCCACTTCAGTCTACACTTCACGTTGCTGCCTGGATCATCTCTGTGCAGAAACGCTCGGGGCGTGTTGCTCCCATCCTCAAAATTATCTCTAGTGTCTGCCAGTCAACCTACGCATCAAGCAGAAACTCCTCACTCTCGGCTTCAAGGCTCTCCATCACCTCGCCCCCTCCTACCTCACCTCCCTTCTCTCCTTCTATAGCCCAGCCCGCACCCTCCGCTCCTCTGCCGCTAACCTCCTCACTGAACCTCGTTCTCGCCCGTCCCGCCGTCGACCCCTGGCCCACGTCTTCCCCCTGGCCTGGAGTGCCCTCCCTCCGCAAGTCCGCCGAGCTAGCTGTCTTCCTCCCTTCAAAGCCTTACTGAGAGCTCACCTCCTCCAAGACGCCTTCCGAGACTGAGCCCCCTTTCTCCTCTCCTCCTCCCCTCCCCCCTCCCCACGGCACCTGTATATATGTTTGTACAGATTTATGACTTTATTTATTTTACTTGTACATATTTACTATTCTATTTATTTTGTTAATGATGTGCATCTAGCTCACAGTCTTAATCCCCATTTTACAGATGAGGTCACTGAGGCCCAGAGAAGTGAAGTGACTCGCCCAAAGTCACACAGCTGAAAATTGGCGGAGCCGGGATTTGAGCCCATGACCTCGGACTCCAAAGCCCATGCTCTTTCCACTGAGCCACGGATATTATTACTGTATAAAGAATAATAATAATAATACAGTTGCACGATGGTTCACGTGGTGCCACGCAGCTCTCCTGCCTCACCTTGCCCTCTCAACCCAGCGGTGTCCCCCATCATCAATCGATCCCCTGCTCCACAAACTGAGGTTCTCAAACTCTCGGCCACCGTCACAACTCTGGTCTTTGCTAACGATCCAGTCCGTTGCCTGAAGCCACTTCGCTTCAATTGTCGGTTTTCCTAAGTGGCTGGAGAGTTTGACGATCAGCTCCTTGCCAGCTGTAATGCCCCAACCAAACGCGAGATAGATGAGAAAGAGGCCCAGGGAGTAAGCAGGTGCTGCAGGATCAAAGTGCCAGCAGGTGGCGATAGAGACGTGCGGCTTCCCTGAATCACCGTCTGGGCGAGAAGCAGCGCCGCCGTGTGGATAGAGCGCAGGCCTGAGGGTCAGAAGGACCCGGCTTCTAATCTATTGCCTGCCGCTTGTTCGCTGAGTGACCTTGGGCAAGTCATTTCACTTCTCTGAGCCTCAGTTACCTCATCTCTAAAATAAGAATAGTAATGATGATGACGATGATGGTAACTGAGGTATTTGTTAGGTGCTTACTATGTTCCAATCACTGTCATAAGCACTGGGGTAGAAACCAGGTACTCAGGTCAGACACAGCCCCCGTCCCACCTGGGGCCCACAGTCTTCATCCCCATTTTACAGATTCATTCATCCATTCATTCAATCGTATTTATTGAGCGCTTCCTGTGTGCAGAGCACTGTACTAAGCACTTGGGAAGTCCAAGTTGGCAACATATAGAGACGGTCCCTACCCAACAGCGGGCTCACAGTCTAGAAGGGGGAGAAAGACAACAAAACAGACAACAGACACGGCTTCAACTATCATCTCTATGCTGATGACACCCAAATCTACATCTCTGCCCCTGCTCTCTCTCCCTCCCTCCAGGCTCGCATCTCCTCCTGCCTTCGGGACATCTTCATCTGGATGTCTGCCCGCCACCTAAAACTCAACATGTCCAAGACTGAACTCCTTGTCTTCCCTCCCAAACCCTGCCCTCTCCCTGACTTTCCCATCACTGTTGACGGCACTACCATCCTTCCCGTCTCACAAACCCTCAACCTTGGTGTCATCCTCGACTCCGCTCTCTCGTTCACCCCTCACATCCGAGCCGTCACCAAAACCTGCCGGTCTCACCTCTGTAACATCGCCAAGATCCGCCCTTTCCTCTCCATCCAAACCACTACCCTGCTCGTTCAAGCTCTCATCCTATCCCGTCTGGATTACTGTATCAGCCTCCTCTCCGATCTCCCATTCTCCTGTCTCTCCCCACTTCAATCTATGCTTCACGCCACTGCCTGGATCGTCTTCGTCCAGAAACGTTCTGGGCATGTTAGTCCCCTCCTCAAAAATCTCCAGTGGCTACCAATCAACCTATGCATCAGGCAGAAACTCCTCACCCTCGGCTTCAAGGCTGGCCATCACCTCGCCCCCTCCTACCTCACCTCCCTTCTCTCATTCTACAGCCCAGCCCGCACCCTCCGCTCTTCTGCCGCTAATGTCCTAACCGTGCCTCGTTCTCACCTGTCCCGCCGTCGACCCCCAGCCCACGTCATCCCCCTGGCCTGGAATGCCCTCCCTCCGCACATCCGCCAAGCTAGCTCTCTTCCTCCATTCAAGGCCCTACTGAGAGCTCACCTCCTCCAGGAGGCTTTCCCAGACTGAGCCCCCTCCTTCCTCTCCCCCTCCTGCCCCTCTCCACCCCCCCACCTTACCTCCTTCCCTTCCCCACAACACCTGTATATATGTAGATATGTTTGTATGTATTTATTACTCTATTTATTTATTTATTTGACTTGTACGTATTTATTCTACTTATTTTATTTTGTTAATATGTTTCGTTTTATTCTCTGTCTCCCTCTTCTAGACTGTGAGCCCGCTGTTGGGTAGGGACCGTCTCTATATGTTGCCAACTTGGACTTACCAATGGCTTAGCACAGTGCTCTGCACACAGTAAGCGCTCAATAAATACCATTGAATGAATGAATGAATGAACAAAACAAAACATATTAACAAAATAAAATAAATAGAATAAAATCATTCATTCATTCATATTTATTTATTCATTCATTCAATCATATGTATTGAGCGCTTACTGTGTGCAGAGCACTGTACGGAGCACTTGGGAAGTCCAAGCTGGCAACATATAGAGACGGTCCCTACCCAACAGCGGGCTCATAGTCTAGAAGGGGGAGACAGACAACAAAACAAAACATATTAACGAAATAAAATAAATAGAGTAAATATGTACAAATAAAATAAATAAAGAGTAATAAATACATACAAACATATATACAGATGCTGTGGGGAGGGGAAGGAGTTAGGGGTCTAGGGACACTTCTAGACTGTGAGCCCGCTGTTGGGTAGGGACTGTCTGCATATGTTGCCAATTTGTACCTCCCAAGCGCCTAGTACAGTGCTCTGCACACAGCAAGCACTCAATAAATACAATTGAAAATGAAAACTGATAGTAAGGTGGGTGGGAATGGGGGGGGGAGGAGGAGAGGAAGGAGGGGGCTCAGTCTGGGAAGGCCTCCTGGAGAAGGTGAGGTCTCAGTAGGGCTTTGAAGGGAGGAAGAAAATAACTAGAATCATAGCTATATGCGCATCATTAATAAAAATAAAAAGAGGAGTAAATATGTGCAAATAAAATAGAGTAATACAGCTGTACAAATATATCCAAGGGCTGTGGGCAGGCCCTGCCCGGGCCGGGCAGGGGGAGACAGAGAACAAAACAAAGCATATTAACAAAATAAAATAAATAGAATAAATATGTACAAATAAAAGAAATAGAGTAATAAATATGTACAAACATATATACATATATACAGGTGCTGTGGGGAGGGGAAGGAGGTAAGGCGGGGGGATGGGGAGGGGGAGGAGGGGGAGAGAAAAGAGGGGGCTCAGTCTGGGAAGGCCTCCTGGAGGAGATGAGCTCTCAGTAGGGCTTTGAAGGGAGGAAGAGAGCTAGCTTGGCGGATGTGCGGAGGGAGTGCATTCCGGGCTGTGTCCAACCTGTTGAGCTTATCTCTATCCCGGTGCTTAGTTTAGTGGCTGGCACATAGTAAGTGCTTCAAAAATACAGAGGAGAAAATAGAAAAGATCATGTCACTGGAGGGTGATAGAGAGTCATAGCCTCACAGAACCATGCCCTAGTACTACCTTGGGGCAATAGAGAGGAGCAGCCTCCCAGACCAAGCCTCCTGCTGGACCCTACTATTCCATACTACACTGCCACCAGGCATAGCTTCGCCGACCAAGCCCGCTGTCACCAGGAGTGATAGATAGGCATGGCCTCCCAGAATAACGATTGGTGCCACCAGGGGACAGGCTGCCACTCTCAGAACAGTGGATGGCTCTTGTTCCAGGGGCCTGGGGAATCTCTCCAAAGCTGCTGCTCCATGCCTCTTTACACTACTCCCAGATTTACCCCATTACTGAGTGGGCTGTATTGTTCCCCCAAAAAAGGAAGGATGTGTGTGTGTGTGTAAGAGTGGGGAAGAAGAGTATTGAGGTGGCTGCCACTCATAGCAGAACAGGGGCTGGGTCAAGCTTCCCGGTGACTATGGCAAAAACTCCTCATCATTCACTTTAAACCACTTAATTACCTTGCCCCCTCCTACCTCACCTCACTGATCTCCTACTATAACCCAGTCTACATGCCTGGCTCCTCTGGTGCTAACCTTCTCACTGTACCTCAGTCGCATCTATCTCACCGCCAAACTTTTGCTCACATCCTACCTCTGGCTTCCTTGAAAATCCTCTGACGTGGGACTATTTTCCAGAAACCCAGGGAAGCCAATCAGATTGCTATTGATTTTTTGCCGTAACTGTGTATGTGTGAGTATCTGTAGGCATCTACCCACCTTTTAATTAGGCTAAGCAAGGGATACACTGTTCTGCCTCAGTTTCACCTTTGGACTTGTTTCTGAGCCCCTCAAACTGAAGGGGAGATGATTCCCCTTTGACAGGGTCCTACCTTGAGCACCTGAATTGAAGGGGAGACGATCCCCAGGGAAGGGCTCATACATTAAGGGCCTGAAACTAAAGGGGGAGACAATCCCTCCATGACGGGCTCAAGACAGGGTTGTGTGGATTCCTAGCTGAGATCAAGTCAACAGAGAGGGGAACGGCAGGAGGTGGGGGAGAGAGGATGGGAGCGGGGGCTTTCAGAACAGCGCTGGCTGGCCTGAATCTCTAACTTCATGGATCAAGCATGGGTCTGGGAGTCAGATGACCGGGGTTCTAACCCTGGCATGTCACTTGTGTGCTGTCTTGTCTTCCTTGTCTTCCCTCCCAAACCTTGTCCTCTCCCTGACTTTCCCATCTCTGTTGACGGCACTACCATCCTTCCCGTCTCACAAGCCCGCAACCTTGGTGTCATCCTCGACTCCGCTCTCTCATTCACCCCTCACATCCAAGCCGTCACCAAAACCTGCCGGTCTCAGCTCCGCAACATTGCCAAGATCCGCCCTTTCCTCTCCATCCAAACCGCTACCCTGCTAATTCAAGCTCTCATCCTATCCCGTCTGGACTACTGCACTAGCCTTCTCTCTGATCTCCCATCCTCGTGTCTCTCTCCACTTCAATCCATACTTCATGCTGCTGCCCGGATTATCTTTGTCCAGAAACGCTCTGGACATATCACTCCCCTCCTCAAAAACCTCCAATGGCTACCGATCAATCTGCGCATCAGGCAGAAACTCCTCACCCTGGGCTTCAAGGCTCTCCATCACCTCGCCCCCTCCTACCTCACCTCCCTTCTCTCCTTCTACTGCCCAGCCCGCACCCTCCGCTCCTCCACCACTAATCTCCTCACTGTACCTCGCTCTCGCCTGTCCCGCCATCGACCCCCGGCCCACGTCATCCCCCGGGCCTGGAATGCCCTCCCTCTGCCCATCCGCCAAGCTAGCTCTCTTCCTCCCTTCAAGGCCCTGCTGAGAGCTCACCTCCTCCAGGAGGCCTTCCCAGATTGAGCCCCTTCTTTCCTCTCCCCCTCGTCCCCCTCTCCATCCCCCCGCCTTACCGCCTTCCCCTCCCCACAGCACCTGTATATATGTATATATGGTTGTACATATTTATTACTCTGTTTATTTATTTATTTATTTATTTTACTTGTACATTTCTATCCTACTTATTTTATTTTGTTGGTATGTTTGGTTCTGTTCTCTGTCTCCCCCTTTTAGACTGTGAGCCCACTATCGGGTAGGGACTGTCTCTATGTGATGCCAATTTGTACTTCCCAAGCGCTTAGTACAGTGCTCTGCACATAGTAAGCGCTCAATAAATACGATTGATTGATTGATTGATTGCTGAGTGACTTTGGACAAGTCGTTTCTTTGTGCCTCACTTACCTCATCTGTGAAATGGGGATTAAGTCTGTGAGCCTCATGTGGGACATGGAGTGTGTACCGCCTGATGTACTTGCATCCAACCCAGGGCTCAGGACAGTGCCTAGCACATAGTAGATGTTTTACAAATACCATTTATTTTTTAAAAAAGGACAACCAAGCCTTACCCCCGGCACATTGGAGAGGTCAGGCAGACCTTGTCTATGTGGTAATGGGCCCAAACCCCTGATGAAGTAAAATCCAAAATGTATTCTCTGGCTTCTGACAGCCCCGACTTACTCCATGGCTGCCACTTCTTCCCTGCCTGTTCCCAGGAGATCTTGTGTGCAGATCTGATCCAGACAGCTGCTCCCGGGCTCCCGGCTCTCCTGCTCCCAATCAATCAACCAATCAATCAATCGTATTTATTGAGTGCTTACTGTGTGCAGAGCACTGTACTAAGCACTTGGGAAGTACAAGTTGGCAACATATAGAGGCGGTCCCTACCCAACAGTGGGCTCACAGTCTAAAAGGGGTAGACAGAGAACAAAACCCACCATACTAACAAAATAAAATAAATAGAATAGATATGTACAAGTAAAATGAATGAATAGAGTAATAAATATGTACAAACATATATACAGGTGCTGTGGGGAACAGAAGGAGGTAAGATGGGGGGATGGAGAGGGGGACGAGGGGTAGAGGAAGGAAGGGGCTCAGTCAGGGAAGGCCTCCTGGAGGAGCTGAGCTCTCAGTAGGGCCTTGAAGGGAGGAAGAGAGCTAGCTTGGCGGATTGGCAGAGGGAAGGCATTCCGGGCCAGGGGGATGACGTGGGCCAGGGGTCGATGGCGAGACAGGCAAGAACGAGGTACGGTGAGGAGATTAGTGGCAGAGGAGTGGAGGGTGCGGGGTGGGCTGTAGAAGGAGAGAAGGGAGGTGAGGTAGGAGGGGGCGAGGTGATGGAGAGCCTTGAAGCCCAGGGTGAGGAGTTTCTGCCTGATGCGCAGATTGATTGGTAGCCATTGGAGATTTTTGAGGAGGGGAGTAACACGCCAAGAGCATTTCTGGACAAAGACAACCCGGGCAGCAGCATGAAGTATGGATTGAAGTGGGGAGAGACAAGAGGATGGGAGATCAGAGAGAAGGCTGATGCAGTAGTCCAGACGGGATAGGATGAGAGCTTGAACGAGGGTAGCGGTATGGATGGAGAGGAAAGGGCGGATCTTGGCAATGTTGCGGAGCTGAGACCAGCAGGTTTTGGTGACGGCTTGGATTTGAGGGGTGAATTAGAGAGCGGAGTTGAGGATGACACCAAGGTTGCGGGCTTGTGAGACGGGAAGGATGGTAGTGTTGTCAACAGAGATGGGAAAGTCAGGGAGAGGGCAGGGTTTGGGAGGGAAGACAAGGAGTTCAGTCTTGGACATGTTGAGTTTGAGGTGGCGGGCAGACATCCAGATGGAGATGTCCTGAAGGCAGGAGGAGATGCGAGCCTGGAGAGAGGGGGAGAGAGCATGGGCAGAGATGTAGATCTGGGTGTCATCAGCGTAGAGATGATAGTTGAAGCCGTGGGAGCGAATGAGGTCACCAAGGGAGTGCGTGTAGATAGAGAACAGAAGGGGACCAAGCACTGAACCTTGGGGAACCCCCACAGTAAGGGGATGGGAAGTTGTACATTACTCCCAGTTGTACATTACTCGAGGATTGGCCTCTCCTGCTGGATCAAAAACTCCTTGAGGGCAGGAGCTCACGTGTGCTCTGTGTAGTGACCTCCAGCTATATGTCCACAAATGATGATGATGATGGTATTTGTTAAGCGTTTACTATGTGCAAAGCACTGTTCTAAGCACTGGGGGGTACAAGGTGGTCAGGTTGTCCCATGTGGGGCTCACAATCCCAATCCCCATTTTACAGATGAGGTAACTGAGGCACAGAGAAGTTCAGTGGCTTGCCCAAGGTCACGTAGCCGACAAGTGGCGGAGTCGGTATTAGAGTCCATGACTTCTGACTCCCAAGCCCGTGCTCTTTCCACTGAGCCACGAGTCACTTGATTTCTCTGTGCTCCAATTCCCTCATCTGTAAAATGGGGATTGAGATGTTACCGAGGGATTCATTTCCATCCTCCTGTCGACCTCACGGGTGGATTGCTCGGCAATAAGGCCAGGACCAAAGATTCAACCCCCGACCTCCATTCCCCACCCTCCAGCGTGAAACTCTTCTAATTCTCATCGCATTTCCTCTTCTCCCGCTCTCTTCTGTGTCACCTTTGCCCACCCTTTATGGATCCCTCAGCCCCACACACTTATGTCCATATCTGCAATTTATCTATATTACTATCTACCCCTCTAGAGACTGTAAGGTCATTATGGGCAGGTCTACCAACTCTGTTTATATTGACCTCTCCCCAGTTGTTTGTACAGTGTGCTTGCTGCACACACTAAGTGCTCAATAGAAGCAATGATGGATTTCTCCAGCAGACACTTCCTGGCTCACTAACTCTGAGAGCAGGTGACAGGAACTCTCTGTTGCTGCCAACACCAGCAGCTCACCAGGGTTTGTGCTTTTGCTGTCTCAGCAGAGTAGTGAGCACTGGGAATGGGGGTTGATTGGAAGAATAGGAGGAGCAGCAGCGATTTTTTTTAGGTGGTATTTGTTTAGCGCTTACTATGTGCAAGGCACCGTACGAAGCACTGGGGCAGATACAAGCTGGTCAGGTTGGACGCAGTCTCTGTCCCACATGGGGCTCACAGTCTCAATCCCAATTTTACAGATGAGGGGACCAGGACACAGAGAAGTGGAGTGACTTGCCCGAGGTAACACGGCAGACCAGTGCGTGCCAAGCACTGTACTAGTGGGTGTGGTGGTCACAAGGTAATCGGGTTGGGCACAGACCCCATTCATAATAGTGCTCTTAAGTCTTAACCCCCATGCTACAGAGGAAGATTAGTCCTCATTCTCTTATTTCTCACTGAAACACTGGTTCCCTACTAGCAAGCTCACCAAAATCACATCATTGGTGAACTTTGCAATTATCAACCAGTGTTTCAATGGGAATGAGGTCATTTCCACCTGTGTAGTCCTTCCTAGCACTCAGAAAAGTGCTTGGCATATCGGAAGTGCTTATTCCTGCTATTACCTCTCTTAATGTCTTCTCAAGAAAGACCATATCCGTCTTCACAGAAGGACTTTTATACAGTGAGCACTTGTATTTATGAATGTCTCTACAAAGAACCCTTTACTCTGAAAAATATGGGGCTCACAGATGAGGGAACCGAGACACAGAAAGGTGAAGTGACATGCCTAAGTTCACACAACGGGCAAGCAGCAGCGCTGGGATTAGAATCCAGGTCCCTCTGACTCCCAGGCTCTGGCTCTATCCATTAGGCCACACTGCTTCTGTATTTCTTACACTGGCATTTTCCATATATTATAGAATGCCCTGGCTTGACCTATATGGAGTTTGATTCAATCTCTCCTACGGTGCTTGATTCAATCTTTTCTTGTCCCAGAGGTTTCCTGGGTTATCCATATGCGTGGTCTCAACACTCATCTGTTACAACTGTCTTTGATCTGTAATTCTACCTTCGGTCTACTACTATCTGAGTCCAGGTAGATTCTTCAGTGGGAGATTGAAATTTACTACTACTCCTTTCACATTTAGGAGGTCTTTGAAACCTTCCAGTTGTCCATTTCAAATTTAAGTGTAACCGGTATTTCAAACCTATAGATTTATTCTTGCCACATTTTCTGCCAAGGTAACTGTGAAGACGATAGTGATGATGCTAGTGATAATAATAATAACCGTAGCATCTGTTAAGCGCTTACAGTGTGCCAAGCACTGTTCTAAGCGCTGGGGTAGATACAAGCTAATCGAGTTGGACACGATCCACATCCCACATGGAGCTCACGGCCCTAATGCCCATTTTACAGATGAGGGAACCGAGTCACAGAGAAGTGAAGCGATTTGCCCAAGGTCCCACAGCAGACATGTGGCAAGAGCCAGGATTAGAACCCATGACCTTCTGACTCCCAGGCCTGGGTTCTATCCACTTGGCCATGCTCTGGAAGTCCAGCCCGAACAGCTCTAGGGGAACCAGTGCTCCCCTTGCACCCGAAACGCAGCCCAGGACCCCGGGGTGGCATGTTCCCTGTGGTCTGTGGGCAGACCGTGGGCTCTGAGCCCATGGTTGGGCCAACTGACCCAGAGCGGCTTGGCTTAAACCAAGAGGAATTTTCATTTCCTCTTATCGGTCGATCACTGAGTGCTTATTATGTGGAGAGCACTGTACTATGGCCCTTCTTAGGGTCACGCCTAAAGAGTTTTCAGAACTCTACCGGTCTCCATTACCAGAGGGAGAGTCAAGCAGAGGCATACCATTTCATTCCTAGCTTGGGCTGTGGCTAGCGAGTATAAAGCAATCTGCTACAAGTCAAAACTCACCTGTGCCGGGCAGCAGCGGCATGGGAGAGAGTTGAGGGTGGAGACTCAAGTTTACTGTGCGAAAGGCGGCAATGGTGAACCCCTTCCGTATTTTTATGAAGAAAACTCTAGGGATATACTACCAGAATGATTGCAGATGGAAGAGGGGCGTTCTGGGAGAGACGCGTCCATGGTGTTGCTATGGGTCGGAGATGATGATGACGACGATGATGAAGATATTTATTAAGCCCTATGGGCCACGCATTGTTCTAGGCACTGAGGTAGATACAAGATAATGAGGCTGTCCCATGTTGGGCCCACAGTCTTCACCCCCATTTTACAGATGAGCTAACTGAGGCAGAGAGAAGTTAAGTGACTTGCCTAAGGTCACACGGCAGACAAGTAACTCGACAGCTTAAGACAACTGTACTGTGGCTTGGGAGAGTACCTGGAGCCCTACCCTGGTTCATACCCTCTGCTCTGGGTGGGGCAGGGGCCCTCTGCCTCCCCGAATCACAACCCTGTGGAACACTTTCTCTCTGCCTCGTTCTCTGCCTCCCTCTCTTCTCTCTGTATCTGTATGGATCTCTTCTCATTGTGTCTCTCTCCCTTTCTCTCCCCCCCAGCCCCGCCCCCGACCCGCTGCCTCCCCGATCCCAGGGCTCTGCATCCTGGGGAGGGGACTGCTTTTGGTGCCGGCCCCATTGGTCAGGGGCTCTGGCTTGGTGGGACAACGGGGCCCTCCCTGCCAATACAGCTGCTACCTTCACATACCAGGCCAATGACTTCACTTCTTCCTCCTCCTCCTCCTCCTCCTCCCTTGGCTTTCAAGGGCTCCCCTATACTGCCAGCTCTCTGGCCAAGCTCCAGGCAAGGCACAGGTGGGTTCCTCATAAACCAACCAGATGGAGCATGGGCTGGGCAACCCACCCTGCCCCCTTCTTGCCCCCACCACAGCTTCTGCCCTCCCCAGTTCCCCAAGGTCTTCCGGGGGTCCGGCCAGCCAGAGCCCAGGCCTGGGAATGAGAAGGACCTGGGTTTTAATCCCGACTCCACCACATGTCTGCTGTGGGACCTGGGGCAAGTTGCTTCACTTCTCTGGGCCTCTGTTCCCTCATCTGGGAAATGGAGATTAAGAGTGTGAACCCCATGTGGGACGGAGACTGGACCCAATTTACCTAACTTGTGTCTACTCCAGCACTTAGAACAATGTTTGGCACATAGTTAAATGCTTAAGAAGTACCATCGTTATGGTTATTATTATCCTGAGAGAAGTTCAGGGTAGGGCACTCGGCTCTCTGGGAATCTCCCCTGATCCTCCCAGAACCCCACAGGGCCTGCATGGAAACCGTCCTTTCCCACATCCTTGAGAGCATGCAGTTTCACCCCAGAAAGGTCCACATTTGGCTGGGAAGCTCATCTTGAACTGGTCACTCCCGGCTAACCGGGCAAGGCACCTACCCCCATCCCTCTCAGGACTGCTAGAAACAGAAATGCCTGATTCATCTGAGTAAGAGAGACTTTGGGTCTGTAGCAGACTGGGAGTCTGAAGGTCATGGGTTCCAAACCTGGCTATGACACGTGTCTGCTGTGTGACCTTGGGCAAATCATTTGACTTCTCTGTGCCTCGGTTACCCCATCTGTAAAATGGGGATTGAGACCGTGAGTCCTACATGGGACAGGGACTGCGTCCAACCTGATTGCCTTGTATCTACCCCAAGCTTAGTTCAGCACCTGGCACACAGTAAGTGCTTAACAAATACCATAAAAGAAAGCAAACCTGTTCTCCCTCCCTCTTAGACTGTGAGTCCAACATGGGCAGGGACCGTATCTGATCTGGCTGTCCATTATCTATCCCAGCACTTAGCACAGTGCTTGACACACAGTAGTGGTAGTAATAATCATAGAATTTGTTAAGCGCTTACTGTGTGTAGAGCACTGAACTAAACACTAAACTAAACTAAGAGAAACAGCGTGGCTCAGTGGAAAGAGTACGGGCTTTGGAGTCAGAGGTTGTGGGTTCAAATCCCAGCTCTGCCAATTGTCAGCTGTGTGACTTTGGGCAAGTCAGTTCACTTCTCTGGGCCTCAATTACCTCATCTGTAAAATGGGGATTAAGACTGTGAGCCCCCCGTGGGACAACCTGATCACCTTGTAACCTCCCCAGTGCTTTGCACATAGTAAGCGCTTAATAAATGCCATCATTATTATTATTATTATTAAACACTGAGAGAGAAGAGAACTAGTGGGTGGGAACTAGTCACAGTTCCTATGCCTTGGGTGGCTCACAATCTGTAGTAAGCGCATATGAAATACCTCAGTTACTACAGGGGGAAAATTTGAATTTTCCTTCTTCCCCTTAGACTTGGAGCCCCATAAGGACAGAGGCCTTTCCTTTCTAAGCCCTCCTTTCCTCTTCTCCCACTCCCATCTGCATCACCCTGACTTGCTTCCTTTATTCATCCCTCCCACCCTCCCTTTCCAGCCCCGCAGCACTTTTGTCCATTTCAGTCATTTATTTATTTCTTTTACTGTCTGTCTCCCCTTCTCAACTGTAAGCTCGCTTTGGGCAGGGAATGTGTCTGTTGTTATGCTGTCCTCTCCCAAGCACTTAATACAGTGCTCTGCACACAGTAAGTGCTCACTAAATATGATGGACTGACTTGACTGACTCCTGGGGTTTGGATTTCCATCTGATTATGCCATGAGTACTACCTACCCCAATGCCCGGTGGAGCACTTGGTGCTAAGTAAGTGCTTAACAAATATCATAGTGATCATGAACACACTGCACAAAGGCAAGATTCCAAAGGGAAAAGGCCGGTGAAGGTGGTATTGGATCGGAGACCGTTTCTTCCCAATAGAGTTAATTAGGGACAGGGACGAGGGACGGTGGGTGGCTGGGGGTGGTTCATGACTCAGCTTTACGGACAAAACAACCCTCATGGCCTAGTGGATGGAGCATGGGCCTGGGAATCAGAAGGCCATGGGTTCTAATCCCAGGTCCTCCACTTGCCTGCTGTGTGACCTTGGGCAGGTCACTTCACTTCTCTGGGCCTTACTTACCTCAACTGTAAAATGGGGATCGAGCCTGTGAGCCCCACGTGGGACAGGAACTGAACCAGATGATCTTGTTTCTACCCCAGTGCCTAGTACAGTGCCTGGCACATAGTAAGCACTTAACAAATACTATCATCATTATTATTATTATTATGAATAGTAATAACAAACCACGATATTCAGTTTCTCATACAGAGAAACACTGAGCGCAAAGGATCCTGCTTCTGTTAAACCCTCAACCTAGAGGCAGTGAGATCTCTGACATTATGGAAGCCCTCAGCCTAGGGTTCTTGAGAATTTCTTCCTCCGGGATGATCGGTCCAGTTGTTCAGGGCCTTAAGGGGCCGGCCCGGCCCGGGCGTTCCCCAGCCAAACGGTCTTCCGCCGGGACTATCCCACTGCCTCCCTTCCCTTCAGAGGCCCGTGAGCAGCCAAGTAGGGGCTGAGAGCCGCCTGGGCATCCCCTGGGTCGGTGTCCTCGGCCTCGGTGGACTCAGTTGCCCTTACCCAGAAGGGCGAGCAGCAGCAGCCACGGGCATTTCCCCCCAGCCTTTCCACTCTGCTGCCGGTCGAGCCTTACTTCCAGCTGCTTCCGGGCCAATGACAGTCCATTGTCTTCTGCTCTTAGAAGACATCTTGCCCTGACCCCAGCGGGGGTGGGGTGGGGGGAGTGGGGGCAGAGTGTCAACATTTAGGTCTTCCCTTGGAGACAGTGTCCTGCTCACCTGTGATTCTGGAAAGCAAAATGCCTAAGGGCATTCGATGGAATCTGGTGGTTAGCGAGATGAGTCAACTGCACACTTAGAGAGGCAGTGCTTTCCCCTGCTGAGAAGCCAGAAACTGGGCTTTTCAGTCACTTTCACCGGTTCTCTGCCCCTTTCCTTTTTATTTTTAGTTTTCACTGGTATTTGTTAGGCACTTGCTCTGAGCCAGGCACTGAGGTAGATCCAAAGCTGATGGCTTACTATGCCAAGCACTGTACTAAGGTCTGGGGTAGATCCAAGCTAATCCGATTGGACACAGTCCCCGACCCCCATGGGGCACACAGTCTTCATCCCCATTTTCCAGATGAGGGAAGTGAGGGCCAGAGAAGTGAGGTGACTTGCCCAAGGTCAAACGGCAGCAGACAAGTGGCAGTGCCAGGATTAGAACCCAAGTCCTTCTGACCCCCGGGCCCTTGGTGACTCCATTTGGAATGACACTCTCCGCATCTGGGCATTTCTAAACCAGCATCACCCTGGAAAGCTGGACTTTTCGATTCCCAGAACCCCATCGGAGGAGAAGGGACAGAGTCATCTGACATTCGCCTGTCTCCGGCTCCTCAAGTTTTGACGCATCAATTGGAGTGCCAAGTTGAAATTTGGGCAAAATTGCGATTCAGAAATTCATGATCCAGCTTACAGTCTAGAGGACTTTATCTGCCCCCAACCACAGCCCCATAGTACCTTTCTTTTTGAAATTGAATATTAGTAATTATTTCTTTACATTGACGTCCGCCTCCCCCTTTAGATTGGAGGCACCTTGGGCAGGGAACGTGTCCACTAATTCTGTCGTATGGTCCGCTCCCGAGGGCTCGGTGTGGTGCTCAGCACAGGGTAAGCGCTCAATGAATTCCATTGATGGAACGATTATGTGTATATCTGTAATTTACTTTAATGTCTGTCTCCACCTCTAGTCTGTAAGCTCCTTGTGAGCAGGAAATGTGTCTACTAACTCGGTAGTTAGTAGCTACTCGGTAGCTACTACTAACTTGCTATTTGGTAGTTAGGAGCTACTAACTCCTCTCCCAAGAGCTTAGTACAGTGTTCTGCACAGTAAGCACTCAATAAATACAGTTGACTGACTCCCTCTCTAGACTGTAAGGTGGTTGTGGGCAGGGAACGTGTCTACCAACTCTATTGTGTACTCTCCCAAGCGCTCAGCACAGTGCTCAGCACTCAATGAATACCATTGACTGTCGGACTGACACCCTCTCTAGACTGTAAGGTGGTTGTGGGCAGGGAACGTGTTTACCAACTCTGTTGTACTGTACCACCCCCCAAGCGCTTAGCATAGTGCTCTGCATATTGGGAGCGTTCAATGAATACGATTGATTGATTGATGGATCGATTGATCCTTGTGGGATTCTGGAGGAACTGGCTGAGAGTGAGCCTTGCCGGCCTTTCCCAATCCTCGGGCGCCACCTGCCGGTCCGTCCTGGTTCTACCGCGCGAATCTCCCCCCCGGCCCCCGTGGACATGAACTGTTCCCAGTGGTTTGGACCGACCCAAACCCAACCCAAGCCAGGGGTCTCCTGGATAAGATTATTCTGTGCAGAATCCTCCCCTCCAAGGTCGTGGGGGAGGTGTCTAAATCGTTCTGTCAATGGAATGTATTGAGTACTTTCTATGTGCAGAGCACTGTGCTAAGCACTTGGGAAAGTACAATCCAACAGAATCAGCAGACACATTCTCTGCCCATAATGAACTCTGCCCCAACCCATCTATCTGCTTTTCTGGTTCCCGTGGCAAGCCAGGGAGGTTATCAGACCATGCGGTCAGGGGAGGGACAGCGCCGGAAGGCACGGCTTCCAGTGCAACCCCACCACTATGCAACCTGGAGGGGATGCAGGAAGAGGTGGGGTCAGGTGGGCACGGATGGCGAGGGCCAAGGGGTGGTATGTCCCAAGGTAACCCTTGGGTACCGGTGACCCAGTGTACCATGCAGCTAATGAAGAGTCCCCACCACCAGAGGAGTTTCGTACTGGTTCTATGGACTCTTTAGACTTGAGGAGGGAAGCTCACTATTCCAGGGGTTGCTGCTACTTTTGCTCCTGGGCTTAGTGGGAGGATGGTGGTTACTAAGTTGCTGTTGCTTGGCCCTTTTCACACAGGTGCGACAAACACACAGTCGCCCCCAGCTCTTGCCTCTGTGCACTATCTTAAGACCGTTGTGCTAGTAAGGGAAGGGGTTGTTATCTGTCCCAGTGTTACACTGCTCTATCTGTGGATAGCGGCCACTTTAACCATCCCTGGCCCCTTTCCTCAGTGCAGTGCCTCAAAACCATGTTGGGCCACCGACCACCTTCCATACCTCCATACCTCCTACTCGCATGCCTTGAGGGCGGGGCGCCACCTTCTGTTGCCCCTGGCCATGGGATAGGAAACAGTCTAGTGTATGAGCTTACAATCTAGAATCAGAGGTGGCATTAATAATAACTAATATCTGCGCAACTAGGAATAATAATGATGGTATTTGTTAAGCTCTTACTATGGGCCAAGCACCGTTCTAAGCAACTGCCTGGCCTAGTGGATGGAACACAGGCCTGGGAGTCAGAAGGACCTGTGTTCTAGTCCCAGCTCTGCCACTGGTCTGTTGTGGGACCTTGGGGAAGTCACTTACCTTCTTTGTGCCTCAGTTACCTCATCTGTAATTTGGGGACTGTGAACCCCATGTGGGACATGTACTGTGACCAACCTGGAAGTTTGAATCTACCCCTGTGCCAGGTCCTTCCGACTTCCAGGCCTGTGCTCTATCCACTAGACTACGCTGCTTCTGATAGAGAGATTTTTCTGGTGCTCAGGAGCCCAGCGAAAAAGAACAGTACGCACCGGTGGGACTGTAGAGATCTCATCTCATGTGACCTTGGGGCATTTTTTTTGCCCAAAGAGACGAGCGTTGTTCTCTCTCCTCCTTCTTGACCAACCGATCTTCCCAAAAGTTGCTGCCCAAACACTGATTGCTGCCCACTTTCTGATTGCTGCCTGCCAAGCTGACCTGTCTCCCAGCCACACGATGCCCTCCCCTCAAAAGCCTCCATGTCACTGTGGCCCATGAAGCCCCCTCCCCCCCCACTCCATCATGGGCACCCCCTCCCTTCATCCTCACCCTGTCCCCCACCCTCCCCTGCCTCCTCATCTCATGTCATCCCCATTTGATAGATGAGGAAACCGAGGCAGAGAAATGTAGTGACTTGCCCTAGGTCGCACAGCAGGCAAGTGGATAGCGCACGGACCTGGGAGTCAGAAGGACCTGGGTTGCAATCCCGGCTTGGCCACCTGTTGGCTGTTTTACCTTGGGCGAGTCACTTCACTACTCTGGGCCTCAGTTCCCTCATCTGTAAAATGGGGATTAAGACCCGGAGCCCCCCGTGGGACGGGGACTGCGTTTAAGCCGATTTGCCTGTATCCACACCAGCGCTTAGTGTGGTGCCTGGCCCATTGTAAGTGCTTAACAAATACCACCATATTCATTATTATTGTTATGGGGATCAAGACGATGAGCCCCTTGTGGGACAGGGACCGTGTCCAACCTTCGAAGGTGAGAAGAAGGTAGCGTAACTGGGAGAGGAGGAGCATGCTGGCCTCTAAATTTTCCTGGGAGACGGGGGCAGTAGAAATAGAGGAGGCCCCCTTGGGGGAGGGCAGCAGGGCAGGAAGCATCATCTGGAGGGTGCCAAACCTTGGTGATAATACTAACGATAACGGTGGCATTTGTTCAATGCTTACTTTGTGCCAGGAGCTGTACTAAGCACTGGGGTAGATACAAGCTAACTGGGGGTTGGACACAGTCCCTGCCCCACATAGGGCTCACTGTCTCAATTCCCATTTTCCAGATGAGGGAACCGAGGCCCAGATAAGTGAAGTGACTTGCCCAAGGTCACCCAGCAGACAAGTGGAACTTTGGTCCTTCTGATTCCCAGGCCTGGGCTCTAGCCGCTAGGCCATGCTGCTTCCCAGTAGCAGCAGTAGTATTGATTAAGCACTTACTGTGTGCCAAGCACCGGGAGGCGGTGTGACCCCATGGATAGAGCACGGGCCAGGGTTCTAATCCCAGTTCCACTGTTTGCCTGCTTTGTGACGTTGGGCCAGTCACTGAGCCTCAGTTTCCTCAACTGCTAAACAATAATAATTATAATAGTCACAATAACTGTGGCATTTGTTAAGCATTTACTATGTGCCAGATGCTGTACCTAAGCACTGGAGCAGAGGCAGGCAAATAGGATTGGATAAAGTCCGTGTCCCACTCGTGGGGCTCACGGTCTTAATCCCTATTTTACGGGTGAGGGAACTGAGGCCAAGAGAAGCGAAATGACTTGCCCAGGGTCACCCAGCAGACAAGTGGCAGAGCTAGGATTAGGATCCAGTCCTTCTGACTCCCAGGCCCGTGCTGCAAAATGGGGATTCAGTGCTTGTTTGCCCTCCGACTTGCCTGACACATAGAAAGTTCTTAACGAATGAGGTCAAAATAGCACCGTGCCAAGCCCTGGAAATAAATACCTGAATGAGTTGACAGTCCCTGACCCCCCAGGGGGTGCCGGTGACAGACAGCTTGGGACCCATGAAAAATCAAAACCCAGGGGCCAGAGAAGGGAGGGCAGCGATTACTGCAGCAAGAATAACTGGGTGCGTGGCTACAGGAGAAGAGTTTCAGGTTCCCCCCAGCTCAGAGTCCACAGTCACTACGCCCAACAGCCACCTCGGCAGCCGCCGCAACTGCTGGAGCAACTTCATCCACGGGAGCAACTCCACTTAAAAAGATTCCAAGAATTCCTCCCACACTTTACTTCCCCGAAGAAAATGATCTGCTAGACAATGTCCTGGGATCATCTTCCATATTACTTGCTACTTACCTCCCATCCTACCTTGCCTCGCTGCTCTTCGGCTACAACCCACCCCGCACACTTGGTTGCTCTAATGCCAACCTTCAAAGTGGACCTCGTTTTCATCTGCCTCGCCGCTGACCTTCCTCCACGTCCTGCCTCTGGCCTGGGACGCCCTCCCTCTTTCATATCTGATATGATCAGGGAATCCAATCTGATATTGTAAGAGAATCATAAAACACATTTTTTTTAAGTGGTACTTGTTATTCAACCGTATTTACTGAGCACCTACTGTGTGCAGAGCCCTGTGTTAAGCCCTTTGGAGAGTACAACATAACGATAAACAGGCACATTCCCTGTCCCCAACGAGCTTACAGTCTAGTTAAGGACTTCCTATGTGTCAAGCACAGAACTCGGTGCTGAGGTAGATACAAGCTAGTCAGGTCGGGCGAGGTTCATCCCACAGGGGGCTCACGGTCTTAAAAACCCATTTTACAGATGAGGGAAATGAGGGCCAGAGAAGTAAAGGGACTTGCCCAAGGTCACACTCTGGATGCTTTGTCCCAATGAAGTGTCATCAAAACCTGAGCCTGCAAAGCTTCCCAGTTGATGAGGAATCTGGCCAGAGAGAGAACCTTCTGGGTGGGTTGATTCCTACCCAGAAGTCCAGTCCAGATCACGGAAGACCGGTCGGTTAGACCTTTCCTCAGCCGGCCACAGTGAGGGAGGACTACTCACACGGATTCCCCAAATATTGGCAGACTGATCTTCGAACACTGTGAAATTCCCGATGATTTCGAAGAAGCTCACAGAAAGAACCTGGGCCTTGGAGTCAGAGGGCCTGGATTCTAATTCTGGCTTCTGCCACTTGATTGCTGTGTGACTTTGGGTAAATCACTTCACTACTCTGGGCCTCCATTTCCTCAACTGCAAAACTGGGATTCGATACCTGTTCTCTTCCTACTTAGACCGTGAGACCCAAGAGATACAGGGACTTTGCATCTGTTCCCATTTCCTTCTCAAGTTGCAGGAGCACTATCAGACCACTCATGCCACGGAGTGCTTTTAGGGGGAATCCAGGCACTAGGATCACCTCAACCATCTCAGAGCCGGTGAGAAGGAATTACACTTTTCTCTCTCTTCTGCTCAGCGACAATGATTCCCCTGGCTCGTGGACTCCCAAGCCTGGTGCCTTTACCATCTCCTCTGGACTTTTAACTCCTGCCTTAAACTTCCAGTGCCCCCAACTCCCTCCTTATCGCCGAGGCAACCATCAGTGCTTAATACCATGCTGTGCACTTTGGAAGTGTGTACTAAATACTCCTCCTACTATCAAAGACTAGTGACCCTGAAGCCACTGGACTTACCCTAACCCCAAATCTTCCCACCCACCCCACATCCACCCTCATCCCTCACGGAGAAGCAGCATGGCTTAGTGGAAACAGCCCGGGTTTGGGAGTCAGAGTTCGTGGGTTCTAATCCCAGCTCCGCCGCTTGTCTGCTGTGTGATTTTGGGCAAGTCACTTGACTTCCCTGTGCCTCAGTTCCCTCATCTGTAAAATGGGGATTAAGACTGTGAGCCCCACATGGGACAACCTGATAACCTTGTATCTACCCCAGTGCTTAGAACAATGCTCGTCACATAGTAAGCGCTTAGCAAATGCCATTATTATCATTACCATTATTATTATTATTATAATCCTTCCCAGCTACCTCACATCTGCCTAATTTAGAAGTCCAACCCCTCAAACTCTGCCTTAGATGGCTCTGCCTTCACACCACCTGGACACTTGCATCCACTTTTCTTCTAGTTAAGGACTGGTTGGCATCTTCAACCAGTTCCTCTGTGCATTCAATTCCTTCCCCACTGCTTTCAAATATGCCCCAAACTTCCCCTAGTTTTAAACAACAACAAGAAAACCCCCCACCCTGTACTCCACAGTCCCATCCGCTGCTCACTCCACCCACTTCTTACCATTCCTACCCAAAACCCTAGAGTGGGTCATTTATAACAGCTCCCTCTGCTTCCTTTTCCATCACCTCCTCAATCCCTGAAATATCGAGATGGCGGGGGGGGGGGGGGGGGGGGGGCAGTGCAGAGACAACAGGGGGGTGGGTCCAGAGACAGCAGGGCATATAGGTGCAGAGAGGGCAGGGGGGGGCAGAGCCAGGGGGGCAGGGCCAGAAGGAGAGGGGTGGGCCACTGTAGAGAGAGCTGGGGGGGCAGTCCGGAGAGAGCAGGGAGGCAGGTCCAGAGAGAGCCGGGGGCGGGGGGGGGGGGGGGGGGGGGGGTCCAGAGAGAACAGGGGAGCAGATCCAGAGAGAGCAGGGGAGGAGGTCCAGGGAGAGCAGGAGGGGCATGTCCAGAGAGGGCGGGGGGGATGTACAGAAAGGGTGGGGGAGGCATTTCCAGAGAGGGCGGGGGGACTGGTCCAGAGAGGGCAGGGGGCGGGCAGGGCCAGAGATGGCGGGGCAGTCGAGAGAGAGCAGGGCAGATAGGTCCAGAGAGGGCAGGTGTAGCAGGTCTAGGGAGGACAGGGGGGCAGGTCCAGAGGATGGGGGGGAGGGTCCAGAGAAAGCTGGTGGGGGCAGTCCAGAGAGAGCTGGGGGGGTGGGGGGGGCATCTAGAGACAGCAGGGGAGGCTAGTCCAGGGAGAGCAGGGGAAGCCAGTCCAGGGAGAACAGAAGGGTCAATTCCAGAGAAGGTAGCGGGGGGCAGGTCTAGAGAGGGCAGGGGCAGGCAGGTCCAGATACAGCGGGGGGAGCGCCATTCAATAGAGCCAGGGGGGCAGGTCCAGAGAAGGGGGGCAGGCCCAGAGGGGGGGGGGGGGGCAGGTCCAGGGAGAGCAGGGGGACAGGTCCAGAGAGAGCAGGGGGACAGGTCCAGAGAGGGTTATGGGGAGGGGTGGGGGGGGAGCAGACAGAGCAGGGAGGACAGGTCCATAGAGGGCAGGGTGGGGGAGGCCATTCCAGAGATAGCTGGGGGGTGCCGGTCCAGAGGGAGCAGGGGAGGAAGGCAGGGGGGGCATGTCCAGAGACAACAGGGCATATATGTGCAGAGAGGGTTGGGGGGGAAGGGCCAGAAAGAGAGGGGTGGGCCTCTGCAGAGAGCAGGTGGGGCCAGTTCGGAGAGAGAGCAGGGAGGCAGGTCCAGGTCCAGATAGACAGAGCGGGGTGGGGGTGGTCCAGAGAGAGCTGTGGGGGTTGGCAGATCCAGAGAGAGAGTGGGGGGGCAGGTCCAGAGAGAGAGTTGGGGGGGGGGAAATCAAGAGAGAGAGTGGCGGGGGGCAGATCCAGAGAGAGAGCAGGGGTGCCGATCCAGAGACAGCTGAGAGGGGCCGGTCCAGAGACGGCGGCGGGGGGGGAAGGGGTAAGCAGGTCCAGGGAGAGTGGGGGGGCCCCCCCCGCCTGCTGTGGTCCTGTCTCCCTGCCCCCTCTGGCCCTGCCCCCCGGCTCTCTCTGGCAGGCAGGTCCAGAATGAGCCGGGGGGTTGTGTGGTGTGGGGTGTGCAGGTCCATAGAGAGATAGAGAACCGGGGGGGGGGCAGTCCAGAGAGAGCCCAAGGGCCCGGGGGTGGGGGGGGTGTCCCAAGAGAACAGGGGAGGAGGTCCAGGGAGAGCAGGAGGGGCATGTCTAGAGAGGGCTGGGTGGAGGGGGGGGGATGTTCAGAAAGGGCAGGGGGGCGGGCAGGGCCAGAGATGGCGGGGCAGTCCAGACAGAGCAGGGCATATAGGTCCAGAGAGGGTGGGGAGAGGAGCAGGTCTAGAGAGAATGGGGGGGCAGGTCCAGAGAGAGCTGGGGGGGGGGGTCCAGAGAAAGCTGGTGGGGGCAGTCCAGAGAGAGCAGGGGAAGCCGGTCCAGGGAGAACAGGGGGGTCAATTCCAGAGAAGGTCGGGGGGCAGGTCCAGAGAGGGCGGCAGGTCCAGAGAGGGCAGGGGCATCAGAGGGGGTGGGGTCAGGCAGGTCCAGATACAGCAGGGGGAGCGCCATTCAATAGAGCCAGGGAACAGGAGGGCAGGTCCAGAGAGGGCGGGGTGAGGGAGGCCATTCCAGAGATAGCTGGGGTGTGCCGGTCCAGAGAGAGCAGGGGAGGAAGGCAGGAGGGGCATGTCCAGAGACTGCAGTGGGGCTGGTCCAGAGACAGCAGGGGGTGGGGAGGGTGGTCCAGAGATGGCAGGGGGGGCTGGTCCAGAGACGACAGGGCAAATAGGTGCAGAGAGGGTTGGGGGGCAGGGCCAGAAAGAGAGGGGTGGGCCTCTGTAGAGAGAGCAGGGAGGCAGGTCCAGGTCCAGATAGACAGAGCAGGGTGGGGGTTGTCCAGGGAGAGCTGTGGGGGGGTGGCAGATCCAGAGAGAGAGTGGGGGGGCAGATCCAAAGAGAGAGCAGGGGGGGGCCAGTCCAGAGACAGCAGAGGGAGGCAGGTCCAGGGAGAGTGGGGGGGCCCCCCCTGCCCGCTGTGGTCCTGCACCCCTGCCCCCTCTGGCAGGCATGGGGGATGTTCAGAAAGGGCGGGGGGGGGCATTTCTAGAGAGGGCAGGGGGGCCGGTCCAGAGAGGGCAGCGGGCGGGCAGGGCCAGAGATGGCGGGGCCGTCCAGAGAAACCAGGGCATATAGGTCTGGGGCGGGGGGCAGGTCTAGAGAACAGGGGGGGCAGGTCCAGAGAGAGCTGGGGGAGGCAGTCCAGAGAGAGCTGGGGGAGGCAGTCCAGAGAGAGCTGGGGGAGGCAGGTCCAGAGAGAGCTGGGGGAGGCAGTCCAGAAAGAGCTGGGGAGGGGGTGTCTAGAGACAGCAGGGGAGGTCAGTCCAGAGAGAGCAGGGGGGTCAATTCCAGAGAAGGTTGGGGGGCAGGTCCAGAGAGGGCAGGGGCATCGGTCCAGAGAGGGCGGAGGCAGGCAGGTCCAGATACAGCAGGGGGAGCACCATTCGATAGATCCAGAGAACAGGGGGGCAGCTCTAAAGAGGGCTGGGGGGGCAGGTCCAGAGAGGGTGGGGGGGCAGGTCCAGAGTGGGCTGGGGGGCAGGTCCAGAGTTGGGGGGGGCATGTCCAGGGAGAGCGGGAGGGCAGGTCCAGAGAGAGAAGGGGGGCAGGTCCAGAGAGGGTTGGGGGGGAGCAGACAGAGCGGGGAGGGCAGGTCCAGAGATGGCAGGGGGTGGGGGAGGCGGTCCAGAGACAACAGGGCATATAGGTGCAGAGAGGGTAGGGGGGCAGGGCCACAGAGGGCAGGGCCAGAGAGAGGGGGGTTGGCCTCTGTGGAGAGAGCAGGCGGGGCCAATCCGGAGAGAGCAGGGAGGCAGGTCCAGGTCCAGATAGACGGCGGGGTGGGGGGGCAGATCTAGAGAGAGAGACCGGTGGGGCAGATCCAGAGGCAGCCGAGGGGGGTCCGGTACAGAGACAGCAGGGGGGGCACGTCCAGGGAGAGTTGGGGTCCCCCCCGCCTGCTGTGGTCATGACCCCGTGCACCCTTTGGCCCTGCCCCCTGGACCTGCAAGCAGGTCCAGAGAGAGCCGGGGGTGGGGGGGGTCGGTCCAGAGAGAGCCGGGGGGGTGGGGGTGTGGACCAGGGAGAGTAGGGGAGGAGGTCCAGGGAGAGCAGGAGGGAAATTTCCAGGGAGGGTGGAGGGGGCATGTCCAGAGAGGGAAACAGGGGGGGTGGGGGGGACCGATCCAGAGAGGGCAGGGGGGCTGACAGGGCCAGAGACAGCGTGGGGGGTGGGTGGCGGTGTTCAGAGACAGCAGGGGAGCTGGTCCAGAGATAGCAGGGCATATAGGTGCAGAGAGGGCAGGGAGGCAGGGCCACAGAGGGCAGGGGGGGCAGGGCCAGAAGGAGGGGTGGGCCACTGCAGAAAGAGCAGGGGGGGTCAGTCCAGAGAAAGCAGGGAGGCAGGTCCAGGGCGAGCCCGGGGGGCGAGGGGGGGCTGGTCCAGAGAAAGCCGGGGGGGGGCAGTCCAGAGAGAGTGGGGGAGCAGGTCTAGAGAGAGCAGGGGAGGAGGTCCAGGGAGAGCAGGAGGGGCATGTCCAGAGAGGGTGGGGGAGGATGTCCAGAAAGGGTGGGGGGGGCATTTCCAGAGACAGCTGGGGGACCAGTCTAGAGAGGGTGGGGGGCAAGCAGGGCCAGGGATGGTGGGGCAGTCCAGAGAGGGCAGGGGGTGGGGGGGAGGTCCAGAGAGGGCAGGGGTAGCAGGTCTAGAGAGGACCGGGGGGTGGGGGGGCAGGTCCAGAGAGAGCTTGGGGGAGTCCAGAGAGAGCTGGGGGGGGGGGGGGAATCTAGAGACAACAGAGGAGGCCAGTCCGGAGAGAGCAGGGGAAGCCGGTCCAGGGAGAGCAGGGGGGTCAATTCCAGAGAAGGTCGGGGGGGGCAGGCCCAGAGAGGGCAGGGGCATCGGTCCAGAGGGGGCAGGGCAGGCAGGTCCAGATACAGCTGGGGGAGCGCCATTCGATAGAGCCGGGGGAGGGCAGGTCCAGAGAGAACAGGAGGGCAGGTCCCAAGAGGGCGGGGGGGTGGGGTGCAGGTCCAGAGAGGGGGGGTAGGTCCCAAGAGAGCAGGGCAGGTCCAGGGAGAGCAGGGGGGCAGGTCCAAGGAAAGCAGGGGGGGAGCAGACAGAGCAGGGAGGGCAGGTCCAGAGAGGGTGGGGTGGGGGAGGCCATTCCAGACATAGCTGGGGGGTGCCGGTCCAGAGAGAGCAGGGGAGGAAGGCAGGGGGGGCATGTCCAGAGACGGCGGGGGGGTGGGGGAGGCAGTCCAGAGACAGCAGGGGGGCCGGTCCAGAGACAACAGGGCATATAGGTGCGGGGGGGGGGGGGCAGGGCTAGAGAGAGAGGGGTGGGCAGTGAGGCAGCCAGCCCAGAGAGAGCCGGGAGGCAGGTCCAGGTCCAGATAGATGGAGGGCGGGGGTGGGGGTGGCGGTCCAGAGAGAGCGGTTGGTGGGGGGGGGCAGATCCAGAGAGAGACCAGTGGGGCAGATCCAGAGATGGGGGGGGGGGGGTTTCCAGGGAGAGTCAGGGGTCCTCCCCATGCCCTCTGTGGTCATGCCCCCCTGCCCCCTCTGGCCCTGCCCCCCCACCCTCTCTGGCAGGCAGGTCCAGAGAGAGCCAGGGGTTGGAGGGGGGCGGTCCAGAGAGAGCAGGGGAGGAGGTCCAGGGAGAGCAGGAAGGGCATGTCCAGAGAGGGTGGAGGGGGCATGTCCAGAGAGGGCAGGGGGGGCCGATCCAGAGAGGGCAGGGGGCTGGCAGGGCCATAGACAGCATGGCGGTGAGGTTTAGAGACAGCCAGGGGAGCAGGTCCAGAGATGGCAGGGCATATAGGTGCAGAGAGAGCAGGGCCAGAGGGGGCAGGGACAAAGGGGGCAGGGCCACAGAGAGTGGTGGGGCAGGGCCAGAGAGAGAGAGGGGTGGGCCACTGCAGAGACAGCAGTGGGGGGGCCGTCCAGAGAGAGCAAAGGGGCAGATCCAGAGAGAGCAAGAGGGCAGATCCAGGGGGGCGGGCGGGGTGGGGTGGGGGGGCAGGTCCAGGGAGGGCAGGGGGGGCAGGTCCACAGATGGCAGAGAGGGCAGGTCCAGAGAGGGTGGGGTGGCAGGTCCAGTCCAGAGATAGCTGGGGGGTGCTGGTCCACAGAGAGCAGGGTGGGGGTGGTCCAAAGAGAGCAGGGGAGGAAGGCGAGGGGGCATGTCCAGAGATGGCAGGGTGGGGGCGGTCCAGAGACAGCGGGGGGGCTGGTCAAGAGACAGCAGGGCATATAGGTGCAGAGAGGGCAGGGGGGCAGGGCCAGGGAGGCAGGGGGCAGGGCCAGAGAGAGCAGGAGGGCAGGTCCATGGAGGGCAGGGGGCAGGGCCAGAGAGAGCAGGGGGGTCGCAGGTCCCGAGAAGGCCGGGGGAGGGGGCAGGTCCAGAGGGAGGAGAGGAGAAGGTCCAGAGAGAGCAGGGGAGAAGGTCCAGAGAGGGCTGTGGCGGTGGCTGGTCCAGAGACGTCAGAGGGAGCAGGTCCAGAGAGGGTGGGGGGGAGCAGGTCCAGAGAGGGCGGGGAGGGCAGATCAGGGGGTGGGGGGCAGGTCCAAAGAGGGCGGGGGGAGCAGGTCCAGAGATGGCGGGAAGGGCAGGTCCAGAGAGGGCAGGGTGGGGGGGTCCAGTCCAGAGATAGCTGGGGGCTGCCAGTCCACAGAGAGCAGGGTCGGGGTGGCCCAAAGAGAGCAGGGGAGGAAAGTAGGGGGGGCATGTCCAGAGATGGCCGGGGGGGGGGGGGGGGGCAGTGCAGAGACAACAGGGGGGTGGGTCCAGAGACAGCAGGGCATATAGGTGCAGAGAGGGCAGGGGGGGCAGAGCCAGGGGGGCAGGGCCAGAAGGAGAGGGGTGGGCCACTGCAGAGAGAGCTGGGGGGGCAGTCCGGAGAGAGCAGGGAGGCAGGTCCAGAGAGAGCCGGGGGCGGCGGGGGGGCGGGGGGGTCCAGAGAGAACAGGGGAGCAGATCCAGAGAGAGCAGGGGAGGAGGTCCAGGGAGAGCAGGAGGGGCATGTCCAGAGAGGGCGGGGGGGATGTACAGAAAGGGTGGGGGAGGCATTTCTAGAGAGGGCGGGGGGACTGGTCCAGAGAGGGCAGGGGGCGGGCAGGGCCAGAGATGGCGGGGCAGTCGAGAGAGAGCAGGGCAGATAGGTCCAGAGAGGGCAGGTGTAGCAGGTCTAGGGAGGACAGGGGGGCAGGTCCAGAGGATGGGGGGGAGGGTCCAGAGAAAGCTGGTGGGGGCAGTCCAGAGAGAGCTGGGGGGGGGGGGGGGGGCATCTAGAGACAGCAGGGGAGGCTAGTCCAGGGAGAGCAGGGGAAGCCAGTCCAGGGAGAACAGAAGGGTCAATTCCAGAGAAGGTAGCGGGGGGCAGGTCTAGAGAGGGCAGGGGCAGGCAGGTCCAGATACAGCGGGGGGAGCGCCATTCAATAGAGCCAGGGGGGCAGGTCCAGAGAAGGGGGGCAGGCCCAGAGGGGGGGGGGGGGGCAGGTCCAGGGAGAGCAGGGGGACAGGTCCAGAGAGAGCAGGGGGACAGGTCCAGAGAGGGTTATGGGGAGGGGTGGGGGGGAGCAGACAGAGCAGGGAGGACAGGTCCATAGAGGGCAGGGTGGGGGAGGCCATTCCAGAGATAGCTGGGGGGTGCCGGTCCAGAGGGAGCAGGGGAGGAAGGCAGGGGGGGCATGTCCAGAGACAACAGGGCATATATGTGCAGAGAGGGTTGGGGGGAAGGGCCAGAAAGAGAGGGGTGGGCCTCTGCAGAGAGAGCAGGTGGGGCCAGTTCGGAGAGAGAGCAGGGAGGCAGGTCCAGGTCCAGATAGACAGAGCGGGGTGGGGGTGGTCCAGAGAGAGCTGTGGGGGTTGGCAGATCCAGGGGGGGGGGCAAATCAAGAGAGAGTGGCGGGGGGCAGATCCAGAGAGAGAGCAGGGGTGCCGATCCAGAGACAGCTGAGAGGGGCCGGTCCAGAGACGGCGGCGGGGGGGGGAAGGGGTAAGCAGGTCCAGGGAGAGTAGGGGGCCCCCCCCCGCCTGCTGTGGTCCTGTCTCCCTGCCCCCTCTGGCCCTGCCCCCCGGCTCTCTCTGGCAGGCAGGTCCAGAATGAGCCGGGGGGGTGTGGTGTGCAGGTCCATAGAGAGATAGAGAGCCGGGGAGTGGGGGGCAGTCCAGAGAGAGCCCAAGGGCTGGGGGGGTGGGGGTGGGTGGTGTCCCAAGAGAACAGGGGAGGAGGTCCAGGGAGAGCAGGAGGGGCATGTCTAGAGAGGGCTGGGTGGGGGGGGGGGGGGGGATGTTCAGAAAGGGCAGGGGGCGGGCAGGGCCAGAGATGGCGGGGCAGTCCAGACAGAGCAGGGCATATAGGTCCAGAGAGGGTGGGGAGAGGAGCAGGTCTAGAGAGAACGGGGGGGCAGGCCCAGAGAGAGCTGGGGGGGGGTCCAGAGAAAGCTGGTGGGGGCAGTCCAGAGAGAGCTGGGGGAGAGGGCGCGTCTAGAGACAGCAGGGGAGGCCAGTCCAGAGAGAGCAGGGGAAGCCGGTCCAGGGAGAACAGGGGGGTCAATTCCAGAGAAGGTCGGGGGGCAGGTCCAGAGAGGGCGGCAGGTCCAGAGAGGGCAGGGGCATCAGAGGGGGTGGGGTCAGGCAGGTCCAGATACAGCAGGGGGAGCGCCATTCAATAGAGCCAGGGAACAGGAGGGCAGGTCCAGAGAGGGCGGGGGGGGGGGGCAGGTCCAGAGAGGGCAGGGGGGCAGGTCCAGGGAGAGCAGGAGGGCAGGTCCAAAGAAAGCAGGGGGGCAGGTCCAGAGAGGGTTGGGGGGGAGCAGACAGAGCGGGGAGGGCAGGTCCAGAGAGGGCAGGGTGGGGGAGGCCATTCCAGAGATAGCTGGGGGGTGCCGGTCCAGAGGGAGCGGGGGGTGGGGGAAGCGGTCCAGAGACAGCAGGGGAGCCGGTCCAGAGACAACAGGGCATATAGGTGCAGAGAGGGCAGGGGGCAGGGCTGCAGTGGGGGCAGGACCAGAGAGAGCAGGAGGGCAGGTCCAGAGAGAGCAGGGGAGGAAAGCGGGGGGGGGGGGGGGGGCATGTCCAGAGATGGGGGGGGGCAGAGAAGGCAGGGGGGCAGGTCCAGAGACAGCAGGGCATATAGGCACAGAGAGGGCGGGGTGGGGGGGCAGAGTGGGCCACTGCAGAGAGAGCATGGGGGGCAGTCCAGAGACAGCAGGGAGGCAGGTCCAGGATGACCCGGGGGCGGGGGGGGGGCTGGTCCAGAGAGAGCAGGGGAGCAGGTCTAGAGAGAGCAGGGGAGGAGGTCCAGAGAAAGCAGGAGGGACATGTCCAGAGAGGGCGGGGGGGCATTTCCAGAGAGGGCTGGGGGGTGAGCATTTCCAGAGACAGCAGGGGGACCGGTCCAGAGATGGCGGGGCAGTCCAGAGAGAGCAGGGCATATAGGTCCAGAGAGGGCAGGGGTGGGGGGGAGGTCCAGAGAGAGTAGGGGTAGCAGATCTAGAGAGGATGGGGCAGCAGGTCCAGAGAGAGCTCGTGGGGGGGGCGGTCCAGAGAAAGCTGGTGGGGGCAGTCCAGAGAAAGCTGGGGGGGCGTCTAGAGACAGCAGGGGAGGCCAGTCAGGAGAGAGCAGGGGAAGCCAGTCCAGGGAGAAAAGGGGGGTCAATTCCAGAGAAGGTTGGGCGGGGCAGGTCCAGAGAGGGCAGGGACATCGGTCCAGAGGGGGCAGGGCAGGCAGGTCCAGATACAGCTGGGGGAGCGCCATTCGATAGAGCCAGGGGGTGGGGGGCAGGTCCCGAGAGAGCTGGGGGGGGGTGCAGGTCCGGGGGGAGGCAGGTCCAGAGAGAGCAGGGGGGCAGGTCCAGAGAGGGTTGGGGGGGAGCAGACAATCAATCAATCAATCATATTTATTGAGCGCTTACTATGTGCAGAGCACTGTACTAAGCGCTTGGGAAGTACAAATTGGCATCACATAGAGACAGTCCCTACCCAACAGTGGGCTCACAGTCTAAAAGGGGGAGACAGAGAACAGAACCAAACATACCAACAAAATAAAATAAGTAGGATAGAAATGTACAAGTAAAATAAATAAATAAATAAATAAATAGAGTAATAAATATGTACAACCATATATACATATATACAGGTGCTGTGGGGAAGGGAAGGAGGTAAGACGGGGGGATGGAGAGGGGGACGAGGGGGAGAGGAAAGAAGGGGCTCAGTCTGGGAAGGCCTCCAGACAGAGCGGGGAGGGCAGGTCCAGAGAGGGTGGGGTGGGGGAGGCCATTCCAGAGATAGCTGGGGGGTGCCGGTCCAGAGAGAGCAGGGGAGGAAGGCAGGAGAGGCATGTCCAGAGACGGCAGCGGGTGGGGGAGGCAGGCCAGAGACAGCGGGGGGGGCCGGTCCAGAGACAACAGGGCATACAGGTGCTTTGCACATAGTAAGCGCTTAACAAATACCATCATTATATAGGTGCAGAGAGGGTAGGGGGGCAGGGCCACAGAGGGCAGGGGGGGCAGGAGCAGAGAGAGAGGGGTGGGCAGTGAGGCAGCCAGCCTGGAGAGAGCAGGGAGGCAGGTCCAGGTCCAGATACACGGGGGGTGGTCCAGAGAGAGTGGTTGGGGGTGGGCAGATCCAGAGAGAGACCGGGGGGCCCAATCCAGAGATGGCAGGGCATATAGGTGCAGAGAGAGCAGGGCCAGAGAGAGGGGTGGACCACTGCAGAGAGAGCCGGGGGGGGGTGGTCCAGAGAGCGCAAGGGGGCAGATCCCAAGAGCGCAAGGGGGCAGATCCCAAGAGAGCAAGGGGGGCAGATCCCAAGAGAGCAAGGGGGGCAGATCCCAAGAGAGCAAGGGGGGCAGATCCCAAGAGAGCAAGGGGGGCAGATCCCAAGAGAGCAAGGGGGGCAGATCCCAAGAGAGCAAGGGGGGCAGATCCCAAGAGAGCAAGGGGGCAGATCCAGAGAGGGCAGGGGGAGTAGGTCCAGAGATGGCGGGGAGGGCAGGTCCAGAGAGGGTGGGGTGGTGGGTCCAGTCCAGAGATAGCTGGGGGGTGCTGGTCCACAAAGAGCAGGGTGGGGGTGGTCCAAAGAGAGCGGGAGGAAGGCAAGGGGGCATGTCCAGAGATGGTGGGGTGGGGGCGGTCCAGAGACAGCAGGGGGGGCTGGTCAAGAGACAGCAGGGCATATAGGTGCGGGGGGGGGGGAGGGCCAGGGGGGGCAGGAGGGCAGGGCCAGAGAGAGCAGGAGGGCAGGGCCAGAGAGAGCAGGGGGGCAGGGCCAGAGAGAGCAGGGGGGCAGGGCCAGAGAGAGCAGGGGGGCAGGTCCACGGAGGGGGGCAGGTCCAGAGAGAGCAGGGGGGGGTCGCAGGTCCCGAGAAAGCGGGGGTGGGGGTCCAGAGAGAGCTGGTGGGGGAGGGGGGTGTCTAGAAACAGCAGGGGAGGCCAGTCCAGGGAGAGCAGGGGAAGCCGGTCCAGGGAGAACAGGAGGGTCAATTCCAGAGAAGGTTGGAGGGGCAGGTCCAGAGAGGGCAGGGGCAGGCAGGTCCAGATACAGTGGGGGGAGCGCCATTCGATAGAGCTGGGGGGGCAGGTCCAGGGAGAGTGGGAGTCCGTCCCCCCCCCCCCCCCCCCAACCCCGTCCACTGTGGTCATGCCCCCCCTGCCCTCTCTGGCCGGCAGGTCCAGAGAGAGCCAGGGGTGTGGGGGCTGGTCCAGAGAGAGCCGGGGGTGGGGGGCACAGTCCAGAGAGAGCAGGGGAGGAGGTCCAGGGAGAGCAGGAGGGGCATGTCCAGAGAGGGTGGAGGGGGCATGTCTGGGGGCGGGGGGGGGGGGGGCGATCCAGAGAGGGCGGGGCGGGGGGGGGGCGCGATCCAGAGAGGGCAGGGGGCTGGCAGGGCCAGAGACAGCGGCGGGGGGGGCGGGGGGGGTTCAGAGATGGCAGCAGGAGACCGTCCAGAGAGGGCAGGGCCAGGGGGGCAGGGCCACAGAGGGCAGGGGGGGCAGGGCCAGAGAGAGCGGCGGGGGGGGGGGGGGTGTCCAGAGAGAGCAGGGGGGCAGATCCAGAGAGAGCGGGGGGGCAGATCCAGAGAGAGCACGGGGGCAGATCCAGAGAGAGCAGGTGGAGCAGGTCCAGTGATGGCGGGGACAATGGGTCCAGAGAGGGCGGGGTGTGGGGGTCCTGTCCAGAGATAGCTGGGGGGTGCCGGTCCACAGAGCAGAGTCCGGGCTGTCCAAAAAGAGCAGGGGAGGAAAGCAGGGTGGGCATATTCAGTGTTGGCAGGGGGGCAGCGGTCCAGAGACGGCAGGGGGGTGGGTCCAGAGACAGCAGAGCACATAGGTGCAGAGAGGGCAGTGGGGGCAGATCCAGGGGGGCAGGGCCGGAAGGAGAGGGGTGGGCCACTGCAAAGAGAGCAGGGGGAGCCAGTCCAGAGACAGCAGGGAGGCAGGTCCAGTGAGCCGGGGTGGGGGGGCACGCTGGTCCAGAGAGAGCCCAGGGGGGCCAGTCCACAGAGAGCAGGGGAGCAGGTCCAGAGAGAGCAGGGGAGGAGATCCAGGGAGAGCAGGAGGGGCATGTCCACAGACCCGGGTTGGGGGGGGGGTGGGGGATGTCCAGAAAGGCGGGGGGGGGGGGAGGTCCAGAGAGGGCAGGGGGTGGGCAAGGCCAGAGATGGTGGGGCAGTCCAGAGACAGCAGGGCATATAGGTCCAGAGAGCTGGGGGGGAGGTCCAGAGAGAGCGGGGGAGACAGGTCTAGAGAGGACAGGGGGGTAGGTCCAGAGGGGGTGGGGGGCAAGTCCAAAGAGAGCTTGGGGGGGTCCAGAGAAAGCTCGTGGGGGCAGTCCAGAGAGCTGGGGGGGGCAGAGAAAGCTGGTGGGGGGGGGGGGGGCAGTCCAGAGAGAGCTTGGGGGAGGGCAGTCCAGAGAGAGCAGAGGAAGCCGGTCCAGGGAGAACTTCGGGGCAATTCCAGAGCAGGTCTGGGGGGGCAGGCCTGGGGAGAGCGGGGGGGCAGGCCTGGGGAGAGCAGGGGGGGCAGGTCTGGGGAGAGCAGGGGGGGCAGGTCCGGGGAAAGCGGGGGGGGCAGGTCCAGAGAGGGTTGGCAGGGAGCAGACAGAACAGGGAGGGCAGGTCCAGAGAGGGCGGGGTGGGGGAGACCATTCCAGAGATAGCTGGGGTGTGCCGGTCCAGAGAGAGCAGGGGAGGAAGGCAGGGGGAGCATGTCCAGAGACGTCAGGGGGTGGGGAGGGCGGTTCAGAGATGGCGGGGGGGGCTGGTCCAGAGACAACAGGTCATATAGGTGCAGAGAGGGTTGGGGGGCAGGGTCAGAGGGGGAGGGCCACAGAGGGCAGGGCCAGAGAGAGAGAGAGAGGGGTGGGCCTCTGCTGAGAGAGCAGGTGGGGCCAGTCCCGAAAGAGCAGGGAGGCAGGTCCAGGTCCAGATAGACAGAGCAGGGTGGGGGCAGTCCAGAGAGCTGTGGTGGGTGGCAGATCCAGACAGAGAGCAGGGGGGCCAGATACAGAGACAGAGCGGGGGTGGGGGCAATCCAGAGACAGCAGAGGGGGGCCGGTCCAGAGACGGCGGGGTGGGGGTGGGGGCAGGTCCAGGGAGAGTGGGGGGGCAGGTCCAGAGTGGGTTGGCGGGGAGCAGACAGAGCAGGGATGGCAGGTCCAGAGAGGGCGGGGTGGGGGAGGCCATTCCAAAGATAGCTGGGGTGTGCCAGTCCAGAGAGAGCAGGGGAGGAAGGCAGGGGGAGCATGTTCAGAGACAGCAGGGGGGGTGGGGAGGGCGGTCCAGAAGTGGCGGCAGGGCTGGTGCAGAGACAACAGGGCATATAGGTGCAGAGAGGGTTGGGGGGCAGGGCCAGAGGGGCAGGGCCACAGAGGGCAGGAAGGGCAGGGACAGAGAGAGAGGAGTGGGCCTCTGCCGAGAGAGCAGGTGAGGCCAGTCCCGAAAGAGCAGGGATGCAGGTCCAGGTTCAGATAGACAGAGCAGGGTGGGGGCGGTCCAGAGAGAGCAGTGGGGGGGGGGGGGGGGGCAGATCAAGAGAGAGAGCAGGGGGGCCAGATACAGAGACAGAGCTGGGGGGGGGGGGGCAATCCAGAGACAGCAGAGGGGGGCCGGTCCAGAGACAGCAGGGCAGGGAGGCAGGTCCAGGGAGAGTGGGGGGGCCCCCCCCGCCCCCTCTGGCCCTGCCCCCCCAGCAGGCAGGTCCAGAGAGAGCGGGGGAGGGGGCCGGTCCAGAGAGAGCCGGGGTGGGGGTCCAGAGAGAGCAGGCGAGAAGGTCCAGGGAGAGCATGGGAGGAGGTCCAGAGAGGGCTGGGGGGGGATATCCGGAAAGGGCGGGGGGTGGCATTTCCAGAGGGGGGGGGGGCCGATACAGAGAGGGCAGGCAGGGCCACAGATGGTGGGGCAGTCCAGAGAGAGCAGGGCATATAGGTCCAGAGAGGGCTGGGGGCATGGGTGGGGAGGTCCAGATAGGGCAGGGGGGGCAGGTCCAGAGACCTGGGGGGGGGGGTCCAGAGAAAGCTGGGGGGGCAGCCCAGAGAGAGCTGGGGGGGGGGTGTCTAGAGACAGTAGGGGAGGCCAGTCCAGAGAGAGCAGGGGAAGCCAGTCCAGGGAGAGCAGGGGGGTCAATTCCAGAGAAGGTCGGGGTGGGGGGAGCAGGTCCAGAGATGGCGGGGAGGGCGGGTCCAGAGAGGGTGGGGGTGGGGGGGTCCAGTCCAGAGATAGCTGGCAGGTGCCGGTCCACAGAGAGCAGGGTGGGTGCGGTCCAAAGAGAGAAGGGGAGGAAAGCAGGGGGGGCATGTCCAGAGATGGCGGCAGGGTGGCAGTCCAGAGACAGCGGGGGTGGGGGGGTCCAGAGACAGCAGGACATATAGGTGCAGAGAGGGCAGGGGGGGCAGATCCAGGGGGGCAGGGCCAGAAGGAGAGGGGTGGGCCACTGCAAAGAGAGCAGGGGGAGAAAGTCCAGAGACAGCAGGGAGGCAGGTCCAGGCTGAGCCAGGGGTGGGTGGTGGTGGTGGTGGGGTGCGGGGGCTGGTCCAGAGAGAACCGGGGGGTACCAGTCCAGAGAGAGCAGGCAAGGAGATCCAGGGAGAGCAGGAGGGGCATGTCAAGAGACCGGGGTGGGGGTGGGGGGATGTCCAGAAAGGGGGGGGGGGGGCATTTCCAGAGAGGGCAGGGGGTGGGCAGGGCCAGAGATGGTGGGGCAGTCGAGAGAGAGCAGGGCATATAGGTCCAAAGAGAGCTTGTTGGGGGGGGGGGGGGTCCAGAGAAAGCTGGTGGGGGCAGTCCAGAGAGAGCTGGAGGGGGCACAGAGAAAGCTGGCAGTGGGGGGCCATCCAGAGAGAGCTTGGGGGAGGGCGGTCTAGAGACAGCAGGGGAGGCCAGTCCAGAGAGAGCAGAGGAAGCCGGTCCAGGGAGAACTGCGGGGCAATTCCAGAGAAGGTCGGGGGGGGCAGGTCCAGAGAGGGCAGGGGCATCGGTCCAAAGGGGGCGGGGGCAGGCAGGTCCAGATACAGCAGGGGGAGCGTCATTCGATAGAGCCAGGGGGCAGGTCCAGAGAGAACAGGAGGGCAGGTCCAGAGAGAGCGGGGGGGCAGGTCCAGAGAGAGCGGGGGGGGGCAGGTCCAGAGAGAGCGGGGGGGGGGGCAGGTCCAGAGAGAGCGGGGGGGGGGCAGGTCCAGAGAGAGCGGGGGGGGCAGGTCCAGAGAGAGCGGGGGGGGCAGGTCCAGAGAGAGCGCGGGGGGGGGGGGGGCAGGTCCAGAGAGAGCGGGGGGGGCAGGTCCAGAGAGAGCGGAGGGGGGCAGGTCCAGAGAGCGGGGGGGGGGGGGCAGGTCCAGGGAGAGCAGGGGGGGCAGGTCTGGGGAGAGCAGGGGGGGGGGGGGGGGGAGGCCATTCCAGAGATAGCTGGGGTGTGCCGGTCCAGAGAGAGCAGGGGAGGAAGGCAGGGGGAGCATGTCCAGAGACGGCAGGGGGTGGGGAGGGCAGTTCAGAGATGGCGGGGGGGCTGGTCCAGAGACAACAGGGCATATAGGTGCAGAGAGGGTTGGGGAGCAGGGTCAGAGGGGCAGGGCCACAGAGGGCAGGAAGGGCAGGGCCAGAGAGAGAGAGGGGTGGGCCTCTGCTGAGAGAGCAGGTGGGGCCAGTCCCGAAAGAGCAGGGAGGCAGGTCCAGGTCCAGATAGACAGAGCAGGGTGGGGGCGGTCCAGAGAGCTGTGGTGGGTGGCAGATCCAGACAGAGAGCAGGGGGGCCAGATATAGAGCGGGGGGCGGGGGGGGGGGCAATCCAGAGACAGCAGAGGGGGGCCGGTCCAGAGACCGGTGGGGGGGGGGGGGCAGTCCAGAGAAGGCAGGAAGGGCCGGGCCGGAAACGGCTGGGGGGGCCCTTCCGGAGACGGCAGGGGGAGCCGGTACGGAGACGGCAGGGGGAGCCGGTCCGGAAAAAGCTGGGGGGGTGGGTAGTCCATAATGAGCCAGGGGTGGCAGTCCAGAAAGAGCCGGGAGTGGGGGGCACTCCAGAAAGAGCGGGGCGGGGGGGCAGGTCCAGCAAGAGCAGGGGGGGACAGGTCCAGAGAGAGCAGGGGGGGACAGGTCCAGAGAGAGCAGGGGGGGACAGGTCCAGAGAGAGCAGGGGGGGACAGGTCCAGAGAGAGCAGGGGGGCAGGGCCAGAGAGAGGTGTTGGCCAGTGCAGAGAGAACGGGGGGGGGGGGCAGTCCAGAAAGAGTGGGGGGCAGCTCCGGGGGGGGGGGGGGGGCAGGTCCAGGGAGCTGGGGGGGCCAGTCCAGAGAGAGCCTGGCAGGGGGCAGTCCAGAGAGAGTAGGGGAGGAAGGCGGTGGGGGGGGGGGGTGTTCAGAGAGATCCGGGGGGAGGGCAGGTCCAGAGAGACCTGGGGGGGCAGGTCTAGAGAGAGCCAAGGGGGCAGGTAGAGAGAGAGCAGGGCAAATAGGTCCGGGGTGGCAGGGCCAAAATGACTGGGGTGGGCCAGTGCAGAGAGAGCAGCGGGAGGGGCGGTCTAGAGAAGGCAGCAGGGAGGAAGGGGGGCAGTCCAGAGATACTTGGGGGGTGCCAGTCCAGAGAGAGCAGGGGAGGAATGTAGGGGGTGCTTGTCCAGAGACGGCAGGGGGGACCAGTCCAGAGACAGCAGGATCAGGAGAGCGCGGGTGGGGGTGGGTCTGGAGAGAGCTGGGCTGCAGAGCCAGACAGAGAAGTAAAATAGGACTAGAGGGAACAGTGGGGATAGTTCCACACAGAACAGTAGGGATAAGCCCAGAGAAAGCAAAGGCGGGGAATAGTTCCAGACAGAGCAAGGTAGGAATAGTTCCAGACAGAATGGGGGAAGGAGGGGGGAATACTTCCAGAAAGAGCGTGGGGGGCGGGGGGGGGGGGGTGACAGTCCAGGGACAGCACCGGGTGGGGGGCGGTCCAGGGGGGGTTGGGGAGGGCGGATCAGAGAGAGCAGGCAGGGGCAGGTCTGGTGGGAGCAGGCAGGGGTGGGTCCAGAGAGAGCTGGGCAGCAGAGCCAGACAGAGAAGGGGGTAGAACCAAAGAAGGGGTGGTAGGACCTTAAATAGAAGGAAAATAGGACTAGAGGGAGCAGGGGGGATAGGTCCATACAGAACAGTGGGGGTAGGCCCAGACAGAGCAAGTGGCGGATTGGGGGGAATAGTTCCATACAGAGCAAGGTGGGAATACTTCCAGATAGAGCAAGGCAGGAATACTTCCAGACAGAATGTGTGTTGGGGGGCGGGGGGGGGGGGGGGGGTGTGTGGGTGGGTGTGGGTGTGTGTGGGGTGTGTGTGTGTGTGTGGGGGGGGGGGGGTGTGGGTGTGTGGGTGTGTGGGTGTGTGTGTGTGTGTGTGTGTGTGTGTGTGTGTGTGTGGGTGGGTGTGTGTGTGTAGTTCCAGACGGGGCAAGGTGGGAATACTTCCAGACAGAATATCGGGGGGTGGGGGTGGAAATACTTTCAGAAAGAGTGGGGGGGGGGGGGGGGGCGGTCCAGTGAGATCTGGGGGGACTGTCCAGAGAGAGCGGGGGGGTGGTCCGGGGGGGGTGGTCCAGAGACAGCGGGGTTGGGGGGTGGTCCAGGGAGTGCTGGGGGGTGCAGGGTGCGGAGAGAGCTGGTGGGGGTGGGGGGGGCGGGTCTGGAGACAGCTGGGCTGCAGAGCCAGACAGAGAAGGGGTGATAGGACCCGATAGAGAAGGAGAGATAGGACCTTACAGAGGAGGACAATAGGACTGGGGGGAGCAGGCGGAATAGGTCCATACAGAACAGTGGGGATAGGTCCAGACAGAGGAAAGAGGGGGCAGGGGGAGAGTTCCAGACGGAGCAAGGAAGGAATAGTTCCAGACAGAACGGGGTGGGGGTGGGAAGGGGAGGCGGGGAAATACTTCCAGAAAGAGCTGATGGGGTGGGGGTGGGGGGTCAGTCCAGAGACAGTGGCGGGGGGGTCCAGAGACAGCCGAGTGGGCCGGGACAAGTCCAGAGAGAGCCAGGCTGCAGAGCCAGACAGAGAAGGATGGCACAACCAGACAGAGAAGGGGTGATAGGACTAGTTAGAGAAGGAGATAGGACCTTACAGAGAAGGACAATAGGACTAGAGGGAGAAGGGGGAATAGGTTTATACAGAACAGTGTGGATAGGTCCAGACAGAGCAAAGGGGGGAATAGTTCCAGATGGAGCAAGGTGGAAATAGTTCCAGACAGAACGGGGGGGTGGGGGGAAATACTTCCCAAAAGGGCAGGGGGCAGGGGTGGTCCAGAGGCAGAGGGGGGAGGTGGGGCAGTCCAGAGAGAGCCAGGCTGTAAAGCCAGACAGAGAAGGGTGGCAGAACCAGACAGAGAAGGGGTGATAGGACCAGATAGAGAAGGAGAGATAGGACCTCCAGAGAACACAATAGGACTAGAGGGAACAGGGGTTATAGTTCCATACAGAACAGTGGGGATAGGTCCAGGCAGAGCAAAGGGAGGAGAATAGTTCCAGACACAGCAAGGCAGGAATAGTTCCAGATAGAACGGGGGGCCGTGGGGAAATACTTCCAGAAAGAGCAGGCAGGGGTGCCGGTCCAGAGACAGCCGGGGCCGGGATGCGGGGGGTGCTGGTCCAGTGAGAGTGGGGGTGGGGGGTGGCGGTCCCGACAGAGCGTGGGGGGGGGGGGGGGGGGCGGGTCCGGAGAGCCAGGCAGCAGAGCCAGACAGAGAAGGGGGGCAGAACCAGACAGAGAAGGGGTGATAGGACCAGATAGAGAAGGAGAGATAGGACCTTACAGAGAAGGACAATAGGACTAAAGGGAGCAGGGAGCATAGGTCCATACAGAACAGTAGGGATAGGTCCAGAAGGAGCAAGGGGCAGGGGAGCAAGACGGAGCAAGGCAGGAATAGTTCCAGACAGAATGGGGGTGGGAGATACTTCCAGAAAGAGCGGGGGGGGCGGACCAGAGACAGCAGGGGAGGCAGTCCCGGGGGGTGGGGGGCAGTCCAGAGAGAGCGGGGGAGGGGGCCGGTCCAGAGAGAGATGGGGGGAGGGGGCCGGTCCGGAGAGAGAGAGGATGGGGCGTGTCCGGGGGGGGGGGGGGGGGCAGTCTGGAGAGAGCAGGCAGGTCCAGAGAAAGCCGGGCAGCAGAGCCAGAGAAAGGGGGCAGAACCAGACAGACAAGGGGTGATAGGAACAGTTCGAGAAGGAGAAATAGAACCTTACAGAGAAGGACAATACGACTAGAGGAAGCAGGGGGATAGGTCTATACAGAACAGTGGGGATAGGTCCAGACAAAGCAAAGGCAGGGAATACTTCCAGATGGAGCATAGCGGGAATAGTTCCAGACAGAACGAGGGAACGGGGGGGGGGGGGGGATCCTTCCAGACAGAGCAAGGCAGGAATACTTCCAGACAGAATGGGGGGGCGTGGAAATACTTCCAGAAAGAGCCGTGGGGGGGGGGGGGGGGGCGCTACAGTGAGAGTTGAGGGGGCGCTTGTCCAGAGAGAGCAGGGTGGGGGGTTCGGTCCAGAGAGATCAGGGGGAGCCACGGGTCCGGGGCGGGGGGGGGGGGGGCGGTGGGCACGGGTCTGGAGAAAGCCATGGGGGCCAGTCCCGAGAGAGCGGGTGGGGGCAAGTCCAGAGAGAGCCAGGCTGCAAAGCCAGAGAGAGAAGGGGGGCAGAACCAGACAGAGAAGGGGTGATAGGACCAGATAGGGAAGGAGAGATAGGATCTTACAGAGAAGGCCAATAGGACTAGAGGGAACAGGGGGGATAGGTCCATACAGAACAGTGGGGATAGGTCCAGACAGAGCAAAGGGGGGAGGGGGGGAATAGTTCCTGACGGAGCAAGTTGGAAATAGTTCCAGACAGACCGGGGGTGGGGGGAATACTTCCAGAAAGAGCGGGGGGAGGGGGGCCGCGGGCCCAAGAGAACACCCAGTCCAGAGAGAGCAGGGTGGGCAGACAAGTACAGAGGGAGCAGGCAGGGGCGGGTCCGGAGGTAAAGGGTGGGTCCAAAGAGAGCTGGGCAGCAAAGCCCGACAGAGAAGGGGGGCAGAACCAGACAGAGAAGGGGTGATAGGACCCGATAGAGAAGGAGAGATAGGACCTTACAGAGAAGCACAATAGGACTTGGGGCGGAGGGGGAAAAATAGGTCCATACAGAACAGTGGGGATAGGTCCAGACAGAGCAAAGGTGGGGAATAGTTCCAGACAGAGCAAGGCAGGAATACTTCCAGATGGAGCAATGTGGAAATCCTTTCAGATGGAGCAAGGCAGGAATACTTCCAGACAGAATGGGGCGGGGGGGGGGGTGTCCAGTGAGAGCAGGGGGGGTGCCATACAGTGAGAGCGGGGGCGGGGGGGGGTCTAGTACAGAGAGAGCCAGGCTGCAGAGCCAGAGAGAGAAGGGGGGCAGAATCAGACAGAGAAGGGGTGATAGGACCAGATAGAGAAGGAAAGATAGGACCTTAAAGAGAAGGAAAATAGGACTAGAGGGAGCAGGGGGGATAGGTCCATACAGAACAGTGGGGGTAGGCCCAGACAGAGCAAGTGGCGGATTGGGGGGAATAGTTCCAGACAGAGCAAGGTGGGAATACTTCCAGACAGAATGGCGGGGGGGGGGGGGGGGGGGGGGAGATACTTCCAGAAAGAGCAGGGAGGGGTGCTGTTCCAGAGACAGCAGAGGGGGGTGGTCCAGTGAGAAAGGGTGAGGGGCGGTCCGGAGAGAGCACCGTCTGGAGAGACCGGTGGGGTGGGGGCAAGTCTGGAGAGAGTGGGGGAGTGGGCCGGGTCCGCAGAGAGCGGGGGGGGGGGGGGGGGGCAGGTCTGGAGAGAGCATGGGGCAGTTGGCTCAGCAGAGAGCGGGGGGGGGGGGGGGCCGGAAAGAGCGGGCAGGGGCAGGTCCGGAGAGAGCCGGGCTGCTGAGCCAGACAGAGAAGGGTAGCAGAACCAGATAAGGGGTGATAGGACCAGATAGAGAAGGAGAGATAGGACCTTACAGAGAAGCACAATAGCACCAGAGGGAGCGGGGAGCATAGATCCATACAGAACAGTGGGGATAGGTCTAGACAGAGCAAGGGGGGGGAATAGTTCCAGATGGAGCAAGGTGGGAATAGTTCCAGACAGAACGGGGTGGGGGGAAACTTCCAGAAAGAGCTGGGGGCTGGGGCCGGTCCAGAGACAGCAGGGTGGGGTCCACAGAGAGTGGGGTCTGTTGGCAGTCCTAAGAGATCTTTAGGGCCGGTCTGGAGAGAGCAGGTGGGGTCGAGTCCCAGAGATCCGGGCTGCAGAGCCAGACAGAGAAGGGAGGTAGAACCAGACAGAGAAGGGGTGATAGGACCAGATAGAGAAGGAGAGATAGGACCTTACAGAGAAGGACAATAGGACTAGAGGGAGAAGGGGGAATAGGTCCATACAGAACAGTGGGGATAGGTCCAGACAGAGAAAAGGGCAGGGGGGGCAGAGAATAGTTCCAGACAGAGCAAGGCAGGAAAAGTTCCACACCGAGCAAGGCAGGAATAGTTCCAGACAGAATGTGGAGGTGGGGGGGTGGAGGGACGGAGGTCCACGGGAAATACTTCCAGAAAAAGCAGGGGGGGTGTGGTGGTCCAGAAACAGTGGGGGTGGGGTGGTCCAGAGAGAGCAAGGGGGGAGCCAGGTCCGGAGAGAGCCAGGCTGCAGAGCCAGACAGAGAAGGGAGGCAGAATCAGACAGAGAAGTGGCGATAGGACCAGATAGAGAAGGAGAGATAGGACCTTATAGAGAAGGCCAATAGGACTAGAGGGAACAGGGGGGATAGGTCCATACAGAACAGTGGGGATAGGCCCAGACAGAGCAAAGTGGGGGCGGGGGAAAGAAGGATAGTTTCAGACAGAGCAAGGTGGGAATTGTTATAGACAGAACATGGCGGGGGGGGGGGGGGGTACTTGCACGGGTGAGCCATGTCCAGAGAGAGCTGGGGGGCAGGTCCAGAGACAGCGGGAGGGGGGGGGTCGGGTCCAGAGAGAGTTGGGGGGGGGGGGGTCCGGGTACCGAGAGAGTGGGGGCAGTCCCGGAGAGAGCGAGGGGGGCGGTCCCGGAGAGAGCAGGGGGGGGCAGTCCCGGAGAGAGCAGGGGGGGGCAGTCCCGGAGAGAGCAGGGGGGGTGGTCCCGGAGAGAGCCGGGCTGCAGAGCCAGACAAAGGGAGCAGAACCAGACAGAGAAGGGGTGATAGGACCTTATAGAGAAGGCCAATAGGACTAGAGGGAATGGGGGGATAGGTCCATATAGAACAGTGGGGATAGGCCCAGACAGAGCAAAGCGGGGTGGGGGAGAAGGATAGTTCCAGACAGAGCAAGGCAGGAATTGTTACAGACAGAATGGGGCGGGGGTAACTTCCTGACACCAGGGTGAGCCATGTCTGGAGAGAGCTGGGGGGGCAGGTCCAGAGAGGGGGGGGTGGGTCCGGAGAGAGCCAGGCTGCAGAGCCAGACAGAGAAAGGGAGCAGAACCAGATAGAGAAGGGGTGATAGGACCAGATAGAGAAGGAGAGATAGGACCTTACAGAGAAGGACAGTAGGACTAGAGGGAGAAAGGGGAATAGGTCCATACACAACAGTGGGGATAGGTCCAGACAGAGCAAAGGCGGGGGGGGGGCGGAATAGTTCCAGACGGAGAAAGGCAGGAAAAGTTCCAGATAGTTCCAGACAGAACCTTGGGGGGTGGGGGGGGGCAGTGGGATGGAGGTCCGCAGGAAATACTTCCAGAAAAAGCGGGGGGGGGGGGGGCGCGGTCCAGAGTGAGCGAGGGGGCAGCCAGGTCCGGAGAGAGCCAGGCTGCAGAGCCAGACAGAGAAGGGAGGCAGAATCAGACAGAGAAGAAATGGTGATAGGACCAGATAGAGAAGGAGAGATAGGACCTTACAGAGAAGGCCAATAGGACTAGAGGGAACAGGGGGGATAGGCCCAGACAGAGCAAAGCGGGGAGCGGGGGAGAGAAGGATAGTTCCAGACAGAGCAAGGCAGGAATAGTTACAGACAGAACGTGCTGCCGGGGTGGGGGGTACTTCCAGACACTGGGGTGAGCCATGTCCAGAGAGAGCTTGGGGGGTGGGTCCAGGTCCAGATAGTGCAGGAGGGGTGGGCCCGGAGAAAGCTGGGCTGCAGAGCCAGACAGACAAAGGGAGCAGAGCCAGACAGAGAAGGGGTGATAGGACCAGATAGAGAAGCAGAGATAGGACCTAACAGAGAAGCACAATAAGACTAGCTGGAGCAGCGGGTGATAGGTCCAGGCAGAGCAAATTGGGGGGGAATAGTTCCAGACAGAAGCAGGGGGGGGAGATACTTCCAGAAAGAACGGGGATAGGGCCAGTCCAGAGAAAGCGGGGGGCGGGGGGCGGTCCAGAGAGAGCCGGGGGTGGCAGGGAAATACTTCCAGGAAGAGCCGGGGGGGGGGGGGGGGCGTCCAGTGAGAGCAGGGGGGTATCCAGTGAGCGGAGGTGGGGGTACTGTCCAGGGGGGGAAGTCAAGAGAAATCCGGGGGGGTGCAGTCCAGATAGAGCAGGCGGGGGCATGTCCGGAGAAAGCCAGGCTGCAGAGCCAGAGAGAGAAGGGGGGCAGAACCAGACAGAGAAGGGGTGATAGGATGAGATAGAAAAGTAGAGATTGGACCTTACAGAGAAGGCCAATAGGACTAGAGGGAACAGGGGGGATAGGTCCATACAAAATAGTGGGGATAGGTCCAGAAAGAGCAAAGGCGGGGGAATAGTTCCAGACAGAGCCAGGCAAGTACAGAGGGAGCAGGCAGGGGCAAATCCGGAGGGAGCGGGTGGGGGCAAGTCTCGAGGGAGCAGGGGCAGAACATCCGGAGGGAGCAGGCGGGGCAAGCCCGGAGACAGCGGGCGGGAGGCGGGTGCCGAGAGCACCGGGCAGGGGCGGGTCCGGAGAGCACCGGGCAGGATAGTCAGAGAAAGGGGGCAGAACCAGACAGAGAAGGGGTGATAGGACCAGTTAGAGAAGGAGAGATAGGACCTTACAGATAAGGACAGGATGACTAGAGGGAGCAGGGGTGATAGGTCCATACAGAACAGTGGGGATAAGTCCAGACAAAGCAAAGGCAGGGAATACTTCCAGACGGAGCAAGGCAGGAACAGTTCCAGACAGAACGAGGCGGGGTGGGGAATACTTCCAGACAGAATGGGGGTTGTGAGGGGGCGTGGAAATACTTCCAGAAAGAGCGGGGGGGGGGGGGAGGGGGCACTCCACTGAGTTGTGGGGGCTGTCCAGAGAGAGTGGAGTGGGGGGGGGGGGGAAATCGGTCCAGAGAAAGTGGGGTGAGGGGGGGGGGGCAGGCCCCGAGAGAGCGGGGGGTGGGTGGCCAAGTCCAGAGAGAGCCAGGCTGCCGAGCCAGAGAGCCAAGGGGGGGCAGAACCACACAGTGAAGGCCAATAGCACTAGAGGGAACAGGGGGGATAGGTCCAGAAAGAGCAAAGGCCGGGGAAAAGCTCCAGACGGAGCCCGGCGGGGGAATGGCTCCAGACGGAGTCTGGAGAGAGTGGGCGGGGGCAAGTCTGGGTAGGGGGCAAGTATGGAGGGAGCGGGGGGGGCAAGTCCAGAGGGAGCAGGGGGGGCAAGTCCGGAGGAAGCCAGGCTGCAGAGCCAAACAGAGAAGGGGGGCAGAACCAGAGAAGGGGTGATAGAACCAGGTAGAGAAGGAGAGAAAGGACCTTACAGAGAAGGACAATAGGACTAAAGGGAGCAGGGAGCATAGGTCCATACAGAACAGTGGGGATAGGTCCAGACAGAACAAGTAGGGTGGGGAAATAGTTCCAGACGGAGCAAGGCGGGAATAGTTCCAGACAGAACGGGGTGGATGGCAGTCCGGAGAGAGCACGGTGGATGGGCAAGTCCTGAGGGAGCGGACCAGGGCAAGTTCGGAGGGAGCCAGGCGGCAGAGCCAGACAGAGAGGGGGTGATAGGACCAGATAGAGAAGGAGAGATAGGACCTTACAGAGAAGCACAATAGGACTAGAGGGAACATGGGGTATAGGTCCAGACAGAGCAAAGGGGTGGGGGAGATAGTTCCAGACCGAGGAAGGTGGGAATAGTTCCAGACAGACCAGGGGTTGGGGGGAATACTTCCAGGAAGAGCTGGGAGGGGGGATGGGGGCAGTCCAGAGAGAGCACCCGATCCCAAAAGAGCAGGGTGGACGGGTCCGGAGGGAGCGGGCAGGGGCGGGTCCCAAGAGAGAGAGAGAGGACGGGAGGCGGGTCCCAAGAGAGAGAGAGAGGACGGGAGGCGGGTCCCAAGAGAGAGAGAGGACGGGAGGCGGGTCCCAAGAGAGAGAGAGGACGGGAGGCGGGTCCCAAGAGAGAGAGAGGACGGGAGGCGGGTCCCAAGAGAGAGAGAGGACGGGAGGCGGGTCCCAAGAGAGAGAGAGGACGGGAGGCGGGTCCCAAGAGAGAGAGAGGACGGGAGGCGGGTCCCAAGAGAGAGAGAGGACGGGGGGCGGGTCCCGAGAGAGAGGACGGGGGGCGGGTCCGGAGAGAGAGGACGCGGGGCGGGTCCCGAGAGAGAGAGAGGACGGGGGCGGGTCCCGAGAGAGAGGACGGGGGCGGGTCCCGAGAGAGCCAGGTTGCACAGCCAGACAGAGAAGGGGGACAGAAGCAGAAAGAGAAGGGGTGATAGGACCAGATAGATAAGGATAGATAGGACCTTAGAGAGAAAGACAACAGGACTAGAGGGAGCAGGGTCCATAAAGAACAGTGGTGATAGGTCCAGACAGAGCAAGGGGTGGGGGAGAGATAGTTCCAAACGGAATAAGGCAGGAATAATTCCAGAAGGAGCAAGGCAGGAATCGTTACAACGGGGCGGGGGGCAGAGAGAGCGGGGTGGGGGTGGTCCAGAGACAGCAGGGGTGGGTGGCCGGTCCAGAAAGAGCTGGGGGGGGGGGGAGGCAGTCCAGAGAGAGCAGGGGCAGGGATCCAGAGGAGGTGGGGGGAGCGGGTCCAGAGGGAGCGGGCTTGGGGCAGGTCCAGAGGGAGCCAAGCTACAGAGCCAGACAGAGAAGGGGTGCAGAACCAGACAGAGAAGGGGTGATAGTACCAGACAGCGAAGGTCGATAGGGCCAGACGGAGCATGGGGGATAGGTCCCATCGGAGCAGAAGGGCAGGAGGGGAGGAATAGTTCCAGTCAGATGCGGGGGGGGTGTGGGGGGCGCACATCGGACCCGGCGGAGAATGCATAGCTGGAAAGGATGACGGTGGTTGTGGAGTGGTTGAGGATTATTTGGAGACAAGGTAAATCCAGTAGCTCGAGTGATAGGAAAGTATTGGTAATGCAGAGTAAATTAAGCCCTGGAAGTTGCCTCCTTTGAGAAGGAAGGGGTTGTGGTCCCTGGGGGCTCAAGGTAGGAATTAAGTCTAGAACAGATGGTCAAGAAAATAGGCATGGGAGTCAGAGAGAGAGGGGAATCACTACTGCTGAGCAGATGACAGACCAAGTTAAATTACTTCTCACCAGTTATGGTATCGTTGAAGTGGTCCTATTGCCGAGATTTCCCCCAGCAGCACTTCCCAGAGGGATGGGTCTGATGGTGCTCCTGCAAGTTGAGAAGGAAATGAGTAGAGATGCAAATGATGCAGTTTCTGTGACAGAGACATTCCTCCAATACCCCACAAGTCAACCAGGTTTTCAGTAGGTGTGAGAGAACAGCCACAGATAGCCTGGATTCTCCACCCAGGAGCCAAATGCCCTTGAGAACTTCCACAGCCACAGCAAGAAGCTGGAGAACAAAGAGGCAATTTGAGTGGCCAGGTAGCCTGGCGAGGGCATTAGGCCCTTCACCCCAGTACCCAACCCTGACCCCGAACCCAGGCATTAATGAGGTCGACGTCCATGAGAATGATACCTCCACAGAACAGCCCCGCATGGAGGGCCTTGGGAAGTTTCCTGGCCCAACAGAGCTCACATCTAGCAAGCCACAGAACACTTTAGTCAGCTTCACTCTAAACACTAGGCTCTTCCCTGCTCCTCCCCCCAACCCCTCAGCCCACCCTCCCAACTCCCTCAGAGGCAGTCACTGTCAAGCACAGAGGGGTTCCACCGCTACAGGTGCTGAGGATTTGCAGAGTGACCCTGTGGACAGGACTGTGGGTTCAGGCAGGAATGACCCATCTATAGAATTAAGGGTCCTGGGTCTCCTCAGTCCCAGAGTCAAGTCAAACCGAGTCAGTTTCCTATGCAGAGCCTTAGCCCCAGTTGGTAGAACCAGCCACAGTACTCACAGTGACAGGCCCTCTGCACACCTTATCCTCCTCCTGCATTAACCCCTAGTCATCCACACATGGCCTCATCACCTTCCCTTAGAGATGGGACCATCTCTATATGTTGCCAACTTGTACTTCCCAAGCGCTTAGTACAGTGCTCTGCACACAATCAGCACTCAATACATACGATTGAGTGAATGAATGAATGGAAGCTCAGCTCCTGATTCTTCCACTCCATGGGGACCAGCTGTTCTGGGTCCTCACTGAAGGCCAGGAAGGGTGCTGAGAAGCTTCTGGGAGGAGAAGTGAGCTAGTTCTTCTCTTCTGTTCATCAAGACTCCTTCGACATCCACCTCTGAACAGCACTCACCTGGGATTAGGAAAAGCCCGCAAACTCCAGCCAGCTCCTTATGCCTCACTGGGACCACATCCACCCTCAACCCAACCCAAATGTCCTCCCATCTGGCACTCCCACCCCCCACCTACCCAGTCAGTGTACCAGGGGTTTTCCACCTCTTTAAAATGTTTCTTCTTCAACAGGCCTTCTCTAACTAGAGTTCTCATCTCCCTAGCCCCTCCCCAAACATTTTATTTTCCCTTCCAGCTCACCAGTGCACTTAATCCCACCCCCTAAGCACTGAAGCATTCACCCCACATCAATTAAGTACCTATTGTTTTACCCAGAATCTTCCCTTACCTGGATTGCACCATCAGGATCTGATCCCCCTCATTACACCGATACTGGACCTGTAAGATTCAAAGAGAACTATGTCAGCATGCACAAGACAGGCCTATCTGAAGGTTTAAGGGAAAGCAACACTATAATGAGAACAGAGAAGTGGGGACAGGTGTGTTGATGTCGTGAGGCAAGCCTGCAAGAAACATGTCTGCTTAATCTGGTCTATTAGCCTCTCACAAGCAGTTAGTACAATACTCCTCCCAAAGGAAGATCTCAAATGCTGCTGATTTACTGCTGTAACAAAGCGTCCCTCAGAACTTCCCCTGCCAGGAAGAGAAGTGGTAGAACAAAGAGGCAGTTTGAGTGCCCAGGAAGCCATCTAAGATGGAGTAGTAGCCCTTTTGCCTACTAACCACCCTTACCCCCCAAAGCAGGAATGAGTGAGGTCAGAGTAGAGTAAAGATACCCTCTCAGCACAACCCTACAGGCAAAATCTTGGGGAAATTACGTGGCCTTAAAGAACTCCCAGCTATCAAACCAGTAAGCAGATTCAAGGCTCCCAAGTCATCAAAACCGCCCTCCAAAAAAGCCCCTTATTCTCCTCAGCTCACCAAACCCAGCCCTTACAAGGTTTCAAGGACAACCAGCCTTGAAGTGAGTGGGGCCCCTGTAGGCTTATATAGGGCAGGGAGATTGTTGGGGCAGGGAGTGCATGCATTAGTCACTAATTCCCCTGATTGGAAACAGCTGGGGTAGAGATCAGTTGTCCCTGAGGGAAGGTCCAGCTGCATCATTGGATGAGGGTATGGCTGCCAGAAAGATAGAGTAGGGCAGGTAGGCCTTTCCAGATTGAGCACCCCCTTTTCCTCTGCTCCTCCTCCCCTCTCCATTACCCCTACTCCCTCCCTCTGCTCTACCCACTGCCCCACCCCACAGCTCTTGTGTGTATTTGGACATATTTATTATTCTATTTATTTTGTTAATGATGTGTATTTGTCTATAATTCTATTGATCTATTCTGATGCTAGGGATGCCTGTCTACTTAATTTGTTTTGTTGTCTGTCTCCCCCTTCTAAATTGTGAGTCCATTGTCTGGTAGGGATTGTCTCTATCTGTTGCCAAATTGTCCTTTCCAAGTGCTTAGTACAGTGCTCTGCACACAGTAAGTGCCCAATAAATACAATCGAATGAATAGGATAGGATGAAAGGGTCTGTCCAGAGAAACACTAATTCCAAACGCCTCTCCAGTCAGTCTCATCTCCAGCCCAGCCCCCACCCCCCTTTCCTGTCCCATCTCAGTTCCTTCTGATAGGGAAGTATCCTCTGATAGTTTCTCTGATAGGAAAGTATTGGTTATGCAGAGTAAATTAAGCCCTGGAAGTTGCCTCCTTTGAGAAGGAAGGGGTTGTGGTCCCTGGGGGCTCAAGGTAGGAATTAAGTCTAGAACAGATGGTCAAGGAAATAGGCATGGGAGTCAGTGAGAGAGGGGAATCACTATTGCTGAGCAGATGACAGACCAAGTTAAATTACTTCTCACCGGTTACGATATCGTTGAAATGGTCCTATTTCCGAGATTTACCCCAGCAGCGCTTCCCGGAGGGATCGGTCTGATGGTGCTTCTGCAAGTTGAGAAGGAAATGAGTCGAGATGCAAATGATGCAGTTTCTGTAACAGAGACATTCCTCCAATACCCCACAAGTCAACCTGGTTTTCAGTAGGTGTGAGAGAACAGCCACAGATAGCCTGGATTCTCCACCCACCCTTCCCTACCCCTGCCATTGAATCTCCATACCCCCAGGTTTGGAGAGGCCTGGACTTAAAGCACAACAAGTCTCCAGTGGCAGACTAAACAGGGGAGTGGGAAGGCTTGCAATACTCTGTACCAAACCCTTCTATGCTCCCTACAAAGATGCAGGTTGGATGCTACTGAACTCCACGGGACAATACGATGGACGAATGGACAGACAGACAGACAGACACACACACACACACACACACACACAGTATTTTCCCTTCCAACTCATCCATGCACTTAATCCCACCCACCAAGCAATGAAGCATTCGCCTCACAGAAATTAGGTACATATACTCAGCTCTTTCTCTCACTTGTATCAGCTGGGACCCTCCAATAAACTGATGCTGGACCTAGACTACTGAAAAAGAACTATGTTACAATATATAAGACATGCCTAACAGTCTTAAGGAAGGAGACACCACAATGAGCAGACAGGTGGGGACAAGTGTGCTGTGGTGGTGAGTCAGGGCTACAGGTAACACACCTGCTAATTCCACTGCACTGTACTCTCCCCAAGCACTTAGGTTAGTGCTCTGCATGTAGTAAACATTCCAGTACCATCGATTGATTGCAAGAATGCAGTGTGTATTAGAACTAAACACAGCCACAGCAAGAAGCTGAAGACCGGAGAGGAAGCGTGAGTGACCAGATAGGCTTCCTACATGGAGTGCTAGGCCCTTCACCCCTCTACCCACCTCTCACCCCCAATGCAGGCATTAATGAGATCAGGATAGGGGAGGGATGATATCCCCCATAAACGGCCCCGGGTAAACTTGGGGAAGTTTCCTGGCCTAGAAGAACTCACGGCTAGCAAGCCAGAAAGCATCTAGACAGCTAGACTATTAAACACTAGACTCTCCCCTCCTCCCATTCCCCTGCCCCCGACATCCTCCCGACTCCCTCAGAGGCAGTCACTGTCACACACAGAGGGGTTCCAACTCTGGAAGGACCGAGGATGTGGCATGGTGACCCTGTGGATGGGGCTGCAGGTTCAGGTAGGATCGATTGACCCATCTACAGAATTAAGGACACTGGGTCTTCTCGGTTCCACCATCACCTCCCTTAGAGATGGAAGCTCAGCTCCCGATTCTTCCTCACCATGGGAATCAGCTCTTCTGGGTCCTCACTGAAGGGGGAAACTTGGACCACATCCACCCTCAATCCAATCCACAATCCTCCCCCTGGAACTCCCACCCCCTGTCTACGCGGTGGACATATCAGCAGTCTCCCAAATCTTTACAAGCCCTACCGAAATAGTCTCTTCTCCCACAAGCCTTCATCAATCAATCGTATTTATTGAGCACTTACTATGTGCAGAGCACTGTACTAATCAATCAATCGTATTTATTGAGCGCTTACTATGTGCAGAGCACTGTACTAAGCGCTTGGGAAGTACAAATTGGCAACATAGAGACAGTCCCTACCCAACAGTGGGCTCACAGTCTAAAAGGGGGAGACAGAGAACAAAACCAAACATACTAACAAAATAAAATAAATAGAATAGATATGTACAAGTAAAATAAATAGAGTAATAAATATGTACAAACATATATACAGGTGCTGTGGGGAAGGGAAGGAGGTAAGATGGGGGGATGGAGAGGGGGACGAGGGAGAAAGGAAGGAAGGGACTCAGTCTGGGAAGGCCTCCTGGAGGAGGTGAGCTCTCAGCAGGGCCTTGAAGGGAGGAAGAGAGCTAGCTTGGCGGATGGGCAGAGGGAGGGCATTCCAGGCCCGGGGGATGACGTGGGCCGGGGGTCGATGGCGGGACAGGCGAGAACGAGGCACGGTGAGGAGATTAGCGGCGGAGGAGCGAAGGGTGCGGGCTGGGCTGTAGAAGGAGAGAAGGGAGGTGAGGTAGGAGGGGGCGAGGTGATGGAGAGCCTTGAAGCCCAGGGTGAGGAGTTTCTGCCTGATACGCAGATTGATTGGTAGCCACTGGAGATTTTTGAGGAGGGGAGTAATATGCCCAGAGAGTTTCTGGACAAAGATAATCTGGGAAGCAGCATGAAGTATGGATTGAAGTGGAGAGAGACACGAGGATGGGAGATCAGAGAGACGGCTGATGCAGTAGTCCAGACGGGATAGGATGAGAGCTTGAATGAGCAGGGTAGCGGTATGGATGGAGAGGAAAGGGCGGACCTTGGCAATGTTGCGGAGCTGAGACCAGCAGGTTTTGGTCACGGCTTGGATGTGAGGGGTGAACGAGAGAGTGGAGTCGAGGATGACACCAAGGTTGCGGGCTTGTGAGACGGGAAGGATGGTAGTGCCGTCAACAGAGATGGGAAAGTCAGGGAGAGGACAAGGTTTGGGAGGGAAGACAAGGAGTTCAGTCTTCAACATGTTGAGCTTCAGGTGGCGGACAGACATCCAGATGGAGATGTCCTGAAGGCAGGAGGAGATGCGAGCCTGGAGAGAGGGGGAGAGAGCAGGGGCAGAGATGTAGATCTGGGTGTCATCAGCGTAGAGGTGATAGTTGAAGCCGTGGGAGCGAATGAGGTCACCAAGGGAGTGCGTGTAGATTGAGAACAGAAGGGGACCAAGTACTGAACCTTGGGGAACCCCCACAGTAAGAGGATGGGAGGGGGAGGAGGAGCCTGCAAAAGAGACTGAGAAAGAACGACCGGAGAGATAAGAGGAGAACCAGGAGAGGACAGAATCTGTGAAGCCATGATCAGATAGCGTGTTGAGAAGAAGGGGGTGATCCACAGTGTCGAAGGCAGCTGAGAGGTCGAGGAGGATTAGGACAGAGTATGAGCCATTGGATTTGGCAAGCAGGAGGTCATTGGTGACCTTTGAGAGGGCAGTTTCCGTGGAATGTAGGGGACGGAAGCCAGACTGGAGGGGGTTGAGGAGAGAGTTGTTGAGGAATTCTAGGCAGCGTGTGTAGACAACTCGTTCAAGGAGTTGTCTACTCCCTTCCCTGATTCAGGCTCTCATCTCTCCACCCCACCCCCTGGGGACACACAAAACACACACTTCATTTTCCCTCCCAGCTCACTCATGCACACACTCACCCACTAAGCCCTGAAGCATTAACCCCCCATTAATTAAGTACACATCTTTTGACTCAAATCCTTCCCACTCCTGTGTTTTATGGTCTGGAAACAGTCCCCTCCCCTCCCTCCCCCATTTAACAGACACTGGACTTATAAGATTGAAAGGGAACTCTCTTAAAATTGCAGACAAGTGGGGACAGGTGTACTGAAGTGGGTGTGTGAGGGTGGCAGGCAACAGGTGGGCTAGTTCTGTTGCATTGAATTCTCCCAAACACTTAGTACAGTGCTCTGCATATCCTAAGCACTCACATACCATTGATGGATTGGAGGAGCCAAGTGTCCTTCAAAACTTCCACAGCTACAAAGAGAAGCTGGAGAACCAAGAAAGAGCAAGTCTGAGTGGACAGGAAGCCTTCTGAGAGGGAGTCTTAGGCCCTTCAACCCACTACCCGACCCCTCCACCCCTGCTGAGGGCATGGGTAAGGTCAACATCCACGAGGATGAAACCGCCACAGAACAGCTCTGCAGGGAGGGCCTTGGGGGAAGTGTTCCAGCCTAGAACTACTCACATCTAGCAAGCCACAAAACACCTAGTCAGCTCCACAGTTAACTAGGCTCTCCCCCCACCCCCATTTCCCCACCCCCTCAACTCCCTCAGAGGCAGTCACTGTCAAGCACAAAGGGGTTCCACCTCTAGAGGAGCAGAGGATTTGCAGGGTGACCCTGTGAATAGGACTGTGGGTTCAAGCAGGAATGACCCATCTAAAGAATTAAGGGTCCTGGGTATTCTCAGTCAAATCAGACAGAACCAGTTCCCTACACAAGGTCTTAGCCCCAGATAGTGGAATACTGAGACAGACATGCCCCTCTACACACCTTGTAGTCCTCCTGCAGTAACTCCTAATCATCCACACATGCCCTAATCACTTTCCCTTAAGCAATGGAAGCTCAGCTCCTGCTTCTTCCTCTCTATGGGGATCAGCTGCTCTGGGTTCTCACTGAAGGGCCAACAGTCCTCATGGCCTGGAGGGGTGGTGAGAAGGTTCTGGGAAGGGAAATCCCCCCAACCATCTCTTCCCATCATCAGGACTCCTCCGACATCCACCTCCGGACAGCTTTAACCCGGGATCAAGAAGAGCCTCAAAGCTCCAGCTTGCTCCTTACGCCTCACCTGGACCACCATCCACCCTCAACCCATCCCACACATCCTCCCCTCTGGACCCCCACCTCATACCTATCCAGTGGATCTACCACCCGTCTCCCACAGCTTTAAAAGCCCTACCAGAATGGTTTCTTCTCTAATAAGCCTGCCTCGACTAAAGCTCTCATCCTCCCAGGCCCCCAACGCCTCTTCCGACATACGCTTTGTTTTCCCTTCCAGCTTGCTCATGCACTGTATCCCACCCTTTAAGCACTGAAGCTTTCACCCCACATCATGTACCTATCTTTTTACTCATATCCTTCCCTTACCTGTGTTGTATCATCTGGGACTACCCAAGAAACAGATGCTGGACCTATAAGATTGAAAGGGAACTCTGTTAGAATTGCAGTCAAGTGGGGACAGGTGTTCTGAGGTCATGAGTCAGGGTGGCAGGCAACAGGTGTGCTAGTTCTGTTGCTTTGTTTTCTCCCAAACACTTAGTATATGCAGACCACTGTACTAAGCACATACATACCATTGATGAATTGCAGGAGCCAAGTGTCCTTTGTAACTTCCACGGCCACACTGAGAAGCTGGAGAACAAAGAAGCAGTCTGAGTGGACAGGAAGCCTTCTGAGAGGGAGCCTTAAGACCTTCACCCCAGTACCAATCCCTGACCCTGAACCTGGGCATTAATGAGGTCAACATCCCTCTGGATGATACCCCCACAGAACAGCCCTGCAGGGAGAACCTTGGGGAAGTTTTCTCATGTCTAACAAGCCACAGAACATTTAGTGAGTTTCACTCTTAACACTAGGCTCTTCCCCCCTCCCCTCTCCCCCAACACCCTCCCATCTCCCTCAGAGGCAGTCACTGTCAAGCACAGAGGGGTTCCACCTCTAAGGGAACTGGGGATTTGCAGGGTGACCCTGTGGACAGGACTGCTTCAGGGAGAAGTGACCCCTCTATAGAATTAAGGACCCTGGGTCTCCTCAGTCCCATAGTTAAGTCGGACAGAACCGGTTCCCAATGCAGAGCCTTAGCCCCAGTTGGTAGAACCAGCCACAGTACTGAGAGTGACAGGCTCCTCTGCACACCTGGTCCTCCTCTTGCAGTAACCCCTCCTCATCCCCACATGCCCCCCAATCACCTTCCCTTAGAGATGGAAGCTCAGCTCTGGATTCTTCATCTCCATGGGGATCAGCTGCTCTGGGTCCCCACTGAAGGGGAAACAGTTCTCATGGCCAGGAAGGTTGGTGAGAAGGTTCTGGGAAGGGAAATCCACTGGTCCATCTCTTCCCATCATCAGAACTCCGACATACACCTTCAAACAACACATACCTGGGATTAGAAAAAGCCTGAAAGCTCCAGCCTGTTCCTTATGCCTCACTTGGACCACATCCTCCCTCCGCCCCCCCCAACCCCCACCTTCCCAGTGGATCTCCCAGCCTTCTCCCACATCTTGAAAAGCCCTACTGAAATTTTTTCTTCTCTAACAAGCTCTCCTCCCCACTGCCGGCCCCCAATGCCGGCACCCAGTGCCCCCACCCCTCCAAACATGCATTTTATTTTCACTTCCACCACACCCATGCACTTACTCTCACCCACTAAGCCCTGAAGCATTAATCCCCATTAAGCACATATCTTTTTACTCAGATTCTTCCTTTACCTGTATTGTATCATCTGGGTCCCCCTTATTATATTGATGCTGGACCTATAAGAGAGGAAGAGAACTCTGTTAGAATTGCAGACAAGTGGGGACAAGTGTGCTGAGGTGGGTGAGTGAGGGTGGCATGCAACAGGTGTATTGCAGTCTATTCCACCAAGCACTTAGTACAGTGCTCTGCAAGCCCTCACCTACCATTGACGGATTGCAGGAGCCGAATGCCCTTGAGAACTTCCACAGCCACAGCAAGAAGCTGGAGAACAAAGAGGCAGTTTGAGTGGCCAGGTAGCCTGGCCAGGGCATTAGGCCCTTCACCCCAGTACCCAACCCTGACCCTGAACCCAGGCATTAATGAGGTCGACGTCCGTGAGAATGATGCCTCCACAGAACAGCCCCGCATGGAGGGCCTTGGGGAAGTTTCCTGGCCCAGTAGAGCTCACATCTAGCAAGCCACAGAACACTTTAGTCAGCTTCACTCTAAACACTAGGCTCTTCCCCGCCCCTCCCCACAATCCCTCAGCCCACCCTCCCAACTCCCTCAGAGGCAGTCACTGTCAAGCACAGAGGGGTTCCACTGCTACAGGTGCTGAGGATTTGCAGGGTGACCCTGTGGACAGGACTGTGGGTTCAGGCAGGAATGACCCATCTACAGAATTAAGGGTCCTGGGTCTCCTCAGTCCCAGAGTCAAGTCAAACCGAGTCAGTTTCCTATGCAGAGCCTTAGCCCCAGTTGGTAGAACCAGCCACAGTACTGACAGTGACAGGCCCCTCTGCACACCTTATCCTCCTCCTGCATTAACCCCTAGTCATCCACACATGGCCTCATCACCTTCCCTTACAGATGGGACCATCTCTATATGTTGCCAACTTGTACTTCCCAAGCGCTTAGTACAGTGCTCTGCACACAATCAGCGCTCAATACATATGATTGAGTGAACGAAAGAATAAATGAATGGAAGCTCAGCTCCTGATTCTTCCACTCCATGGGGATCTGCTGTTCTGGGTCTTCACTGAAAGGGCAACAGTCCTCATGGCCAGGAAGGGTGCTGAGAAGCTTCTGGGAGGAGAAGTGAGCTAGTTCTTCTCTTCTGTTCATCAAGACTCCTTCGACATCCACCTCCGGACAGCACTCACCTGGGATTAGGAAAAGCCCGCAAACTCCAGCCAGCTCCTTATGCCTCACTGGGACCACATCCACCCTCAACCCATCCCAAATATCCTCCCATCTGGCACTCCCACCCCCCACCTACCCAATCAATGTACCAGGGGTCTTCCACCTCTTTAAAATGTTTCTTCTTCAACAGGCCTTCTCTAACTAAAGTTCTCATCTCCCTAGCCCCTCCCCAAACATTTTATTTTCCTTTCCGGCTCACCAGCGCACTTAATCCCACTCCCTAAGCACTGAAACATTCACCCCACATCAATTAAGTACCTATTGTTTTACCCAGAATCTTCCCTTACCTGGATTGCACCATCTGGATCCGATCCCCCTCATTACACCAATACTGGTCCTGTAAGATTCAAAGAGAACTATGTCAGCATGCACAAGACAGGCCTATCTGAAGGTTTAAGGGAAAGCAACTCCATAATGAGAACAGAGAAGTCGGGACAGGTGTGTTGATGTCGTGAGGCAAGCCTGCAAGAAACATGTCTGCTTAATCTGGTCTATTAGCCTCTCACAAGCAGTTAGTACAAAACTCCTCCCAAAGGAAGATCTCAAATGCTGCTGATTCATTGCTGTAGCAAAGCGTCCCTCAGAACTTCCCCTGCCAGGGAGAGAAGTGGTAGAACAAAGAGGCAGTTTGAGTGCCCAGGAAGCCATCTAAGATGGAGTAGTAGCCCTTTTGCCCACTAACCACCCTTACCCCCCAAAGCAGGAATGAGTGAGGTCAGAGTAGAGTAAAGATACCCTCTTAGCACAACCCTACAGGTAAAATCTTGGGGAAATTACGTGGCCTTAAAGAACTCCCAGCTATCAAACCAGTAAGCAGATTCAAGGCTCCCAAATCATCAAAACCACCTTCCAAAAATCCCCTTATTCTCCACAGCTCACCAAACCCAGCCCTTACAAGGTTTCAAGGACAACCAGCCTTGAAGTGAGTGGGGCCCCTGTAGGCTTATATAGGGCAGGGAGATTGTGGGGGCGGGGAGTGCATGCATTAGTCACTAATTCCCCTGATTGGAAACAGCTGGGGTAGAGATCAGTTGTCCCTGAGGGAAGGTCCAGCTGCATCACTGGATGAGGGTATGGCTGCTAGAAAGATAGAGTAGGGCAGGTAGGCCTTTCCAGATTGAGTACCCCCTTTTCCTCTGCTCCTCCTCCCCTCTCCATCGCCCCTACTCCCTCCCTCTGCTCTACCCACTGCCCCACCCCACAGCTCTTGTGTATATTTGGACATATTTATTATTCTATTTATTTTGTTAATGATGTGTATTTGTCTATAATTCTATTGATCTATTCTGATGATGATGATGGCATTTGTTAAGCGCTTACTATGTGCAAAGCACTGTTCTAAGCTCTCGGGGAGGTTACAAGGTGATCAAGTTGTCCCACAGGGGGCTCACAGTTTTAATCCCCACTTCACAGATGAGGTAACTGAGGAACAGAGAAGTGAAGTGACTTACCCAAAGTCACACAGCTGACAGTTGGCAGAGCCGGGAATTGAACCCATGACCTGACTCCAAAGCCCGTGCTCTTTCCACTGAGCCACGCTGCTTCTCCCTTCTGATGCTAGGGATGCCTGTCTACTTGATTTGTTTTATTGTCTATCTCCCCCTTCTAAATTGTGAGTCCATTTTCTGGTAGGGATTGTCTCTATCTGTTGCCAAACTGTCCTTTGCAAGTGCTTAGTACAGTGCTCTGCACACAGTAAGTGCCCAATAAATACAATTGAATGAATGAATAGGATAGGATGAAAGGGTCTGTCCAGAGAAACACTAATTCCAAACGCCTCTCCAGTCAGTCTCATCTCCGGCCCGACCCCCACCCCCCTTTCCTGTCCCGTATCAGTTCCCTCCTCACAACCCCCACAACCGGGCCGCTGACACCGGTCCCAAGGAATGGCCAGGAAAGCCTGGCCCTTCCCAGTAGACAGCCCACCACTCTCCCCACCTTCAGAGGCCTCTTAAAATCACTTCTCCACAGCGTGGTTTAGCGGAGAGAACACAGGCTTGGGAGTCAGAGGACGTAGGTTTTAATCCCGGCTCCTCCATTTGTCTGCTGTATGACCTTGGGGAAGCCACTTAACTTCTCTGTGCCTCAGTTACCTCATCGATAAAGTGGGGATTGAGATTAAGATTGTGAGCCCCATGTGGGACAACCCTAGTACCTTGTATCTACCCCAGCGCTTAGAACAGTGGTTGATGCAGACTAAGCGCTTAACAAATGCCAGAATTATTATTATTATTATTATCTCCTCTAAAAGGTCTTCCACAACTAAGTTCTCATTTCCCCTATTTGTTCTCCCTTCTATGTGGCCTGTGCACTTGGATGGTATCCCTCTAAGCACTTCTGTCTGTCTTCCCTTGTAGACTGCAAGCTTCTTAAGGACAGGGATTATGTCTATCAACTCTACTGCAGTGTACTTTCCCAAGCACTCAGTACAGTGCTCTGCACAGAGTAAATGCTCAATAGATACGATTGACCGATAACCGTCAGATGGCTGCTCGGGCTACGCGAGGCTAGTGAGCGACCCCCATATAGCGACGACGGGCTCCGGTGGCTCGGTCTAGGGTGTGGCAGGGGGTTACCAAAGGAAACCCCAGGCCTATGGCCTAGACCCAGCCTTCCCGCTCCTGCCTGCATCCCCTCCTTTCTGGCCTCGAATCGGGGGAGTGTCATCATCACGCGCCCGTGACGATGAAATGCTTTTCCGTGGTAAAACAATGTTTTTCCGTCTAAAACACAGACCCGGTTCTGGGAGTCAGAAGATCATGGACTCTAATCCCAGCTCTGCCACTTGTCTTCTGTGTGACCTTGGGTAAGTCACTTCATTTCTCTGTGCCTCAGTTCCCTCATCCGCAAAGTGGGGACAAAGACTGTGGGCCCCAAAAGGGACAGGGACCGTGTCCGATGTGATTAGCTAGTTTCTGCCCAAGCAATTAGTACAGGGCCCGGCACAGAGCGAGCACAAAAAATTCCCACGAGTCACGGTGCCCGACAGCGTGCCGGAATCCCGGACAGGTGGGCCGAACACAGGTCGACACGGTTCTCATCTGCCCCTCGATGGTTTCGGAGTCTATATGTGGCAAGGCCTAGTGGACAGAGACCGGGCCTACTAGTCAGAAGGACCCGTGTTCTAACCCCAGTTCCGCTACTTGTCAGCTGGGTGTCCTTGGGCAAGTCGCTTCACTTCTCTGTGCCTCGGTGACCTTGTTTGTAAAATGGGGAATAAGACTGTGAGCCCTATGGGGGAAAGGGACTCTGTCCAACCCGATTATCCTGTATCAACCCCAGCACTTAGAACAGTGCCTCGCACATAGGAGGTGCTCAACAAATGCCATTCAAAACACAAAGTCAAGAAATAGTCTTTCACCAGTTCCTCTTCTCCCTCCATCTTGAGGTTCTCTTCTGAGACCTTTTCCGTCTGACTTTACCCTCACTCCCTCTGGGGAGCTCATTCACTTCCATGGCTTTAACTATCGCTGTTCCAGGTGAGATTTTTGGAAAATACCCTGGGCAATAGAGAGACCGGAGACAGAGGGACCGGTGAGGAGACCGATATGGTGGTCAAGCTGGGACGGGACAATATTCCCCGGACTCGGTGGGCCGTCAGGAGATGACGTCTGCAAAATGTTTTGAGCTTCTCGTCAGAGGGCCATAAAATACAGCCAAAGCTTGAATACCCACATTAACGGTGAGAAGCAGAGTAGCCGAGAGGATAGAGCCTGGGCCCGAGAGTCAGAAGGACCTGGGTTCTAATCCCAGTTCCGCCACCTGTCTGCTGTGGGTCCTTGGGCAAGTCACTTCACTTCTCTGGGCTTAGGTTCCATCTCCTGGAAAATGGGGATTAAGGCCATTAGCCCCATGTGGGACATAGAAATGGAGATGGAAATGGAAAGTGACAGAGGACATGGAGAAAGGAAGAGCTGTGAAGAACCAAATAGCGTTATGGGACCTGCTTTTGGAAGGAAGAATCAAATTGCAGAAGGCCCTGTTCACCACCAACCAGCTTCCGCAGCCAGAAACGATCCTCATTCAAGGACAAGGGAGGATCAGAGTTTGCCAGCATCCTGAAAAACAGTCACAAGGCACTTAAAGCATTATTGAGGTCTCTGGTGGATCTTCAGGATGAACTGCTTTACCAGCGTCCAGACACGAGGCACCTGGTAGGTGGGAAAAAACCCAAAGCAGAGAGTGAGGAGGAAATTTCCAGTGAAGAGGAGGAGGTATTGCTAGCTGAGGAGGGACAGCAGCAGCAGCAGCTGCAGAGGAAAGGGCCACCTAAGTGGAAGCAAGCTAGAGATGAGTGACTACCCTTACTTAATGGTAAAAGGCTTTGCAGATTTCACATCCTATCGTAACCGGACGCTGCAAAAATGGCACGACAAAACCAAATTGGCTTCTGGCAAGCCAGGAAAGGGTGTTGGAGCCTTTGAGCGCCCAATCCTGACTCAGATAGACCATATTCCGATGGACAAAGAGAGATTACTTCGGCGGATGCAGACTAAGCATTCTTTGTACCGTGTTCCCGGCAAGGCCGAGCCAGAACTCCAGCCTATCCCCGACAGCGTGCCAGGACAGCAGGAGATTTTGCCGCAGGCTCCAGCCAATGCTCACTTGAAGGACCTGGATGAAGAGATCTTTGGTGATGATGACTTTTACCACCAGCTTCTGGGAGAACTTAAAGAATGGAAGACCAGTTCCTTGGATCCGAATGATCGGTTGGCCACGGGCGGGCAATGGCCGGCTATTCAGAAGTTATGGAGTAAAATTCACAGGAAAGTGGATAGGAAAGCCAGCAAAGGAAGAAAACTCCGGTATCATGTCCTTAGTAAGCTGCTGAGCTTCATGGCACCTACTGACCACACTACAATGAACGATGATGCCAGGGTTTATGGTGCTGTGGCTCGTGTCATTTTGACGCTTATCCTATTCCGCTTGGATTTCTGCATCAGCCTCCTTGCTGACCTCCCAGCCGTCTGTCTCTCCCCACTACAGTTCATACTTCATTCTGCTACGTGGATCGGTTTTCTACAAAAACTTCCAGCGGCTACCCATTCACCTCTGCATCAAACAGAAACTCCTTACCATTGGCTTTAAAGCACTTTAAAGTACCCACATCAGAGCAGAAGGGCCTGCTTTCTGGGGCCCCCTGAAGTGCCCAGAGATGGCTTCACAGGCCAGCCACTTACTTGGATCCCGGAGGAGTTGGGCCGCGAAGGACACGGGATGCCTTTCGTCATTAGGAACGCCTCCGGTCGCACGGCTCCCGATCGGCGTGTCCGCCACGTGGCCGAGGCTCAGCTCCACCATCTCCGATTCTACCTGTGGGCACACAACAAGCTCAGCTTGACCGCTACAGGGCCACTGCTCTGCCTGCGGGCACAGAGCGTGGTCAGTGTCCCCACCACATGGCCACTGCTCTGACTGCGGGCACAGAGTACAGTCAGCATGCCCACCACATGGCCACCGCTCTGCTTGCAGGCACAGAGCATGGTCAGTGTGCCCACCACATGGCCACACCACTGTGGGCACAGAGTACAGTCAGTATGTCCACCAAATAGCCCTGCCTCTCCCTGAGGGCACAGAGTGACCACCCAGTGTCCCACCCCCACCCTGATCCCCTCAAGTTCTTTTGCCCATGAGTCCCTGTGGGGAAGGCCGTCTGGAAACCCCAAGGATTCTGCATGTGGCCAGAGGGCCTCTGGGGTAGCCCCTGAAATGAGAAGCCCAGAGACTGAAGGGGTAAACTCAGGCATGGACTTCTCCCCAAGAGAAGAGCATAGTTTGGACGCTTAGGGTTTGCCGATGCCCGCTCACCCACCTTCCTGCAGAAGAAGTCAGGGGAGCCGGTGCCGACGGCCAGCTGCGCTGCGTACGTCAGGGTCTCCCGGACGGAGAGGTAGCCCAGAAAAGTGTCCTCCTCCAGCAGCGGTGGAGAGGACACTGAAGTCAGTCCAGCCCCACACCGAAGACCTACAGCAGCTAGACTGTCCGGCCAGGACACCGCACTGCAGCGTTTACACCGCCTGGCCGGGATGCCACACGGGGGTGTCTACGCTGCTTGGCCGGGATGCCTCCCTGCAGTGGACACTGCCCGGCCAGGGAGTCACACGGCAGCGCCTACACCGCACAGACGGCACACACGCTGCGGCACCTAGACTGCCGGCCCGGGAAACCACCCAGTAGCCATGCAGGTCCCCACCTGCAGGGCATAGGAGATGCAATCCTGAAACTGGTCGGGGCGCGGCCGGTGGCCGTTCACACACACGTCTCCCACCAGTGTCCCCTGCTGCCTCGGCCACCCCGACGGCGCGTCCGGCAGCGTGGTCCTCCAGGAACCAGTCACGGGAGAGAGGGGAGGGATGGAAGAGCCGGGGAGGGAGGAGAGCCCTGAGGCGGGAGGCTGGACAGAAACGGGCCAAGTGCGGGAAGAGTTGGCGGGGAAAGAGCTGGGGGAGCTGAGGGGTGGGCAGGACAGGGGCAGGGATGGCCCGGAGGGATGGGAAGAGTGGGGTCCAAGGAGACGGGCCCACAGACGCTGCCCGGAAGTGCCACTGACCCGCTGACCTCCCCAGCCCCAGCTGGGTCCCCGGTGGCTGGGCCGCAGCAACAAAGCCAGGCTAGGCCTCTGCCTGAAAGGGGTCAGAGCCACGGGCCGGACCGGAGCCCCCACTCACCTGAGCTCCCCAGGACCCTTCAGGATCTGCCGGGTCCACTTCTGCCCTCTGACCCCGGCGGCCCACCGAGGCCCGGCCCGCTTGCTGGAGAGGAAGGAGCCCGTGGTGACGGCAACGCTGGGGCAGGGGACATGGGGCAGCAGCGGGCAGGGGGTGGGAAGGGGCAGGAGGGGCTGGAGCTGAGAGAGAAGCAGGAGGGGGTAGGGGTCAGGGCTTCCCAGGAGGTCAGGGAGCGTCAAAGGACTTGGGAATGCCAGAGGGCCGGGAGTGGGAGGGGATGGGATCAGGGGATACCTAGGGGATCAGAAAGGGTCGTGGGGTTCAGGAGGGGACTTGAGGGAGATCAGGAGGGAGTGGGAGGGCCAGGAAGTGGCAGGGAGGCAGGGGCTGCTGAGGGGGAGAGGAGGGGTCACGGGGTGCCGGGGGAGGGCAGGAGGGGTCAGGAAGTCCTGACCTGTCTCCAGGTGTCGTTTTGTTTTCTGTCTCCCCCATCTAGACCGTGAGCCCGTTGTTCGGTAGGGACCGTCTCTATATGTTGCCGACTTGTACTTCCCAAGAGTTTAGTCCAGTGCTCTGCACACAATAAGCGCTCAATAAATACGACTGAATGAATGAAAGTGGCAGAGCCGGGATTTGAACCGATGACCTCTGACGTCAAAGCCCGGGTTCTTTCTGCTGAGCCACAATGCTTTCCTACTTCCCAAGCGCTTAGTACAGTGCTCTGCCCACAGTAAGCGCTCAATAACTATGACGGAATGAATGAATGAATGAAGCTGGGGGGTTACAAGGTGATCAGGTTGCCCCCCGCGGGGCTCACAGTCTTCATCCCCATTTTACAGGTGGAACTAAGGCCCAGGGAAGTGACGTGACTTGCCCAAGGTCACACAGCTGACAAGCGGCGGAGTCGGAATTTGAACCCCTGACCTCGGACTCCAAAGCCTGGGCCGTTGCCACTGCACTACACTGCTTAGTGTAATATACTATATACTATCCTATTCCCAAGCGCTTAGTACAGTGCTCTACACACAGTAAGCGCTCAATAAATACGATTGAATGAATGAATGAACGATACTGTCCCCAAAGCCATATCTTCAGCCCTAGAGGGCGCAGCTCAAGGGCAGTCGAAGCCCGGGACGGGGGGCAGAAGGGAGATGGCTCTGCGCATGCACATTCGGAGCCCTGGGGAGGAGCGGCACGCATGCGCAGTCAGAGCCTAGGGGAGGAGGGGGGCCCCGCCCCGCCCCGGAGAGGGCGGAGTATGCGCAGTCGCAGTGCGCCACGGGAAGGGAAGGAGGGAGGCCCGTCCTGGAGAGTGCGGCGCATGCGCGGCCGGAGCCCGGGCCGGGGGAGAAGGGAGCCCCCGCCCTGGAGAGCGCCGCGCATGCGCAGTCAGAGCCCGGGACGGAGGGGGAAAGGGGGGCCAGCCCGGGAGAGCCCGCCGCATGTGCAGGCGGAGCGCGCCCACTATGTACGAACCTTACTATGTTGCCAACTTGTAATAATAATAATGATAGCATTTATTAAGCGCTTACTATGTGCAAAGCACTGTTCTATAGTGTAATATACTATATACTATCCTATTTCCAAGCGCTTAGTACAGTGCTCTACACCAATAAGCGTTCAATAAATACGATTGAACGAATGAATGAACGATACAGTAACCAAAGCTATATCTACAGCCCTAGAGGGCGCGGCGCATGCGCAGTCGTAGGCCGGGTTGAGGGGAGAAGGGGAGGGAGCTCTGCGCATGCGCGTGAAGAACCGCGGGGGCGGGGAAGAAGCGGGGCGCATACACATTCGGAGCCTCGGCGAGGGGAGGAGGGGGCCCCGCCCCGGAGGGCCGAGCATGCGCAGTCGGAGTGCGCCACGCGGGGGGGCAGGAAGGAGGCTCGTCCATGAGAGCGCGGCGCATGCGCGATCGGAGCCCGGGTCGGATGGGAAAAGGGGCCCGTTCGGGAGAACGAGGCGCATGCGCAGTCAGAGCCCGGGCGGGGGTAAAAATGGGGCACGCCCGAGAGAGCGCGGCGCATGCGCAGTCGCAGCGCGCCCGCGCTTACTATGTACAAAGCTTACTATGTTGCCAACTTGTAATAATAATAGTAATGATGGCATTTATTAAGCGTTTACTATGTGCAAAGCACTGTTCTAAGCGCTGGGGGGTTACAAGGTGATCAGGTTGCACCCCTCGGGGCCCACAATCTTCCTCCGGAAGGGGGAGGTGAGTAGCGGAGTGCATGCGCAATCGGAGCCTCGGCGAAGGGAGGAAGCGGTCCCGCTCCAGACAGGGCCGAGCATGCACAGTCGGAGTGCGCCACGGGACGGGGGAGGTAGGAGGAGGGAAGCCCGTCATGAAGAGCGCGGCGCATGCGCGATCGGAGCCCGAGCCGGAGTCGGAAAGGGCGCCCGCCCGGGAGAGCACGCCGCGCTATGTATGAAGCTTACTATGTGTCGAACTTGTAACAGTGATGGCATTCTTTAAGCGCTTACTATGTGCAAAGCACTGTTCTAAGTGCTGTGGGGTTAAAGGTGTTCAGGATGCCCCCACGGGGCTCACGGTCTTAATCCCCACTTTACAGAGAAGGTAACTGAGGCCCAGTGAAGTGACTTGCCCAAGGTCACACAGGTGAAAAGCGGTGGAGCGGGATTCGAACCTCTGACTCCAAAGCCCGGGCTCTTGCCACTGAACCACACTGCTTCTCTATACTGTACTGTCCCCAAACGTATATCTTCAGCCGCAGAGAGCGCTTCGCATGCGCGTGCGTAGCCAGTGGGGTGGGGAGAAGCGGAGTGCATGCGCATTCGGAGCCTCGGCCAAGGGAGAAGGGGGCCCCACCCCGGAGAGGGCGGAGCATGCACAGTCGGAGTGCATCACCGGGGTGAGGAGGGAGGCCCGTCCTGGAGCGCGCGGCGCATGCGCGATCGGAGCCCGGGCCGGGGGAGAAGGGAGCCCCGTCCTGGAGAGCGCGGCGCATGCGCAGTCCATAACTGGGCGGGTGGGGTAAACGGGCCCCGCCCGGGAGTGCACGAAGCTTACTATGTGGCCAACTTGTAATAATAATAATAATGATGCCATTCATTAAGCTCTTACTATGTGCAAAGCACTGTTCTAAGCGCTGGGGGATTAGAAGGTGATCAGGTTGCCCCCACGAGGCCACGATCTTCATCCCCATTTTACAGATGGAACTGCAGCCCAGAGAAGTGAAGTGACTTGTCCAAGGTCACACAGTTGACAAGCGGTGGAGTAGGGATTTGAACCCCAGACCTCTGACTCCAAAGCCCGGGCTCTTGCCACTGAACCACACTGCTTCTCTATACTGTATTGTCCCCAAAGTTATATCTTCAGCCTCTTATCTCTCCGGTCATTCTTTCTCAGTCTCTTTTGCAGGCTCCTCCTCCCCCTCCCATCCTCTTACTGTGGGGGTTCCCCAAGGTTCAGTGCTTGGTCCCCTTCTGTTCTCAATCTACACTCACTCCCTTGGTGACCTCATTCGCTCCCACGGCTTCAACTATCATCTCTACGCTGATCTGGGCAGCAGCATGAAGTATGGATTGAAGTGGAGAGAGACACGAGGATGGGAGATCAGAGAGAAGGCTGGTGCAGTAGTCCAGACGGGATAGGATGAGAGCTTGAATGAGCAGGGTAGCAGTTTGGATGGAGAGGAAAGGGCGGATCTTGGCAATGTTGCGGAGCTGAGACCGGCAGGTTTTGGTGACGGCTTGGATGTGAGTGGTGAATGAGAGAGCGGAGTCGAGGATGACACCAAGGTTGCGGGCTTGTGAGACGGGAAGGATGGTAGTGCCGTCAACAGAGATGGGAAAGTCAGGGAGAGGACAAGGTTTTGGAGGGAAGACAAGGAGCTCAGTCTTCGACATGTTGAGCTTTAGGTGGCGGGCGGACATCCAGATGGAGATGTCCTGAAGGCAGGAGGAGATGCGAGCCTGGAGGGAGGGGGAGAGAGCAGGGGCAGAGATGTAGATCTGGGTGTCATCAGCGTAGAGATGATAGTTGAAGCCGTGGGAGCGAATGAGGTCACCAAGGGAGTGAGTGTAGATTGAGAACAGAAGGGGACCAAGCACTGAACCCTGGGGAACCCCCACAGTAAGAGGATGGGAGGGGGAGGAGGAGCCTGCAAAAGAGACTGAGAAAGAACGACCGGAGAGATAAGAGGAGAACCAGGAGAGGACGGAGTCTGTGAAGCCAAGGTCAGATAGCGTGTTGAGGAGAAGGGGGTGGTCCACAGTGTCAAAGGCAGCTGAGAGGTCGAGGAGGATTAGGACAGAGTATGAGCCGTTGGATTTGGCAAGCAGGAGGTCATTGGTGACCTTTGAGAGCGCAGTTTCTGTGGAATGAAGGGGACGGAAGCCAGACTGGAGGGGGTCGAGGAGAGAGTTGTTGTTGAGGAATTCTAGGCAGCGCGTGTAGACAACTCGTTCAAGGAGTTTGGAAAGGAATGGTAGGAGGGATATGGGACGATAACTAGAAGGTGAGGTGGGGTCAAGAGAAGGTTTTTTTAGGATGGGAGAGACATGGGCATGTTTGAAGGCAGAGGGGAAGGAACCAGTGGAGAGTGAGTGGTTGAAGATGGAAGTTAAGGAGGGGAGAAGGGATGGAGCGAGAGATTTCATAAGATGAGAGGGAATGGGGTCAGAAGCACAGGTGGCCGGAGTAGCACTTGAGAGGAGGGAGGAGAGTTCCTCTGAGGATACAGCTGGGAAGGATGGGAGAGTAGCAGAGAGTGTTGAGAGCCGGGGGGTTGGAGAAAGTTGCCAACTTGTAATAATAAGAAGAATGATGGCATTTATTAAGTATGTGCAAAGCACACTTCTGAGCGCTTGGGGGTTACAAGGTGATCAGGTTACCCCCCGCGGGCCCCACAATCCGGAGAGGGGGCTGGGAGGAGCGGAGCGGAGCGGAGCGCATGCGCAGTCGGAGCCTTGGCGAGGGGAGGAGGGAGGCCCGTACTGGAGAGCGCAGCGCATGCGCGGTCGGAGCTCGGGCCGGAGAAGTGAGTCCCCGCCCCGGACAGCGGAGCGCATGCGCTGTTAGAGCCCGGGCCGGAGGGGGAAAGGGCCCCAGAGAAGAGAAGTGACTTGCCCAAGGTCACACAGCTGACAAGCAGTGGAGTCGGGATTTGAACCCCTGACCTCTGACTCGAAAGCCCGGGCTCTTGGCACTGAACCACACTCGTCTATACTATACTGTAATATACTATATACTATTCTATTCCCAAGCGCTTAGTACAGTGCTCTACACACTGTAAGCGCTCAATAAATACGACTGAATGAATGAATGAACGATACAGTCCCGAAAGCTATATCTTCAGCACGAGAGATCTCGGCGCATGCGCAGTCGAAGCCCAAGGGGGGGGGCGGGGAGTAGGGAGGTAGCTCTGTGCATGCGCGTGCGGAGCCAGTGGAGGGGGGGGGGGACAGGCGCGGCGCATGCGCATTCGGCGCATCGGCGACGGGAGGAGTGGGCCTCGCCCCGGAGAGCGAGGTGCATGCGCAGTCGGAGCACGCCCGCGCTTACTACGTACCAAGCTTGCTATGTGGCCAACTTGTAACAATAATAATAATAATAATGGCATTTATTAAACTCTTACTATGTGCAAAGCACTGTTCTAAGCGCTGGGAATTTACAAGGTGACCAGGTTATCCCACGTGGGGCTCACCATCTTAGTCCCCATTTTACAGAGGAGGTAACTGAGGCCCAGAGAAGTGAAGTGACTTGCCCAAAGTCACACAGCTGACAAGTGGCAGAGCCGGAATTTGAACCGATGACCTCTGACTTCAAAGCCCTGGCTCTTTCCGCTGAGCCACGCTGCTTCCCAGCTTCCCAAGCGCTTAGTACAGTGCTCTGCCCACAGTAAGCGCTCCATAAATACGACGGAATGAATGAATGAATGAAGCACTGTTCTAAGTGCTGGGGGGTTACAAGGTGATCAGGTTGCCCCACGCGGGGCTCACAGTCTTCATCCCCATTTTACAGTTGGAACTGAGGCCCAGAGAACTGAAGTGACTTGCCCAAATCAATCAATCGTATTCACTGAGCGCTTACTGTGTGCAGAGCACTGTACTAAGTGCTTGGGAAGTACAATTTGGCAACATATAGTGACAGTCCCTACCCAACAGTGTGCTCACAGTCTAGAAGGGGGAGACAGAACAAAACCAAAGATATTAACAAAATAAAATAAATAGAATAGATATGTACAAGTAACATAAATAAATAGAGTAATAAATATGTACAAACATACATACATATATACAGGTGCTGTGGGGAAGGGAAGGAGGTAAGACGGGGGGATGGAGAGGAGGATGAGGGGGAGAGGAGGATGAGGGGGAGAGGAAGGAGGGGGCTCAGTCTGGGAAGGCCTCCTGGAGGAGGTGAGCTCTCAGTAGGACCTTGAAGGGAGGAAGAGAGCTAGCATGGCGGATTGGCAGAGGGAGGGCATTCCAGGCCAGGGGGATGACGTGGGCCAGTGGTCGATGGCGGGACAGGCGAGAACGAGGCACGGTGAGGAGATTAGCAGCAGAGGAGCGGAGGGTGCAGGGTGGGCTGTAGAAGGAGAGGAGGGAGGTGAGGTAGGAGGGGGCGAGGTGATGGAGAGCCTTGAAGCCCAGGGTGAGGAGTTTCTGCCTGATGCGCAGATTGATTGGTAGCCACTGGAGATTTTTGAGGAGGAGAGTAACATGCCCAGAGCATTTCTGGACAAAGACGATCCGGGCAGCGGCGTGAAGTATGGATTGAAGTGGGGAGAGACACGAGGATGGGAGATCAGAGAGGAGGCCGATACAGTAGTCCAGATGGGATAGGATGAGAGCTTGAACCGGCAGGGTAGCGGTTTGGATGGAGAGGAAAGGGCGGATCTTGGTGATGTTGCGGAGCCGAGACCGGCAGGTTTTGGTGACGGCTCGGATGTGAGGGGTGAATGTGAGGGGTGTCGAGGATGACACCAAGGTTGCGGGCTTGTGAGACGGGAAGGACGGTAGTGCCGTCAACAGAGATGGGAAAGTCAGGGAGAGGGCAGGGTTTGGGAGGGAAGACAAGGAGTTCAGTCTTGGACATGTTGAGTTTTAGGTGGCAGGCAGACATCCAGATGGAGGTGTCCCGAAGGCAGGAGGAGATGCGAGCCTAGAGGGAGGGGGAGAGAGCAGGGGCAGAGATGTAGATTTGGGTGTCATCGGCGGACAGATGACAGTTGAAGCCGTGGGAGCGAATGAGGTCATCAAGGGAGTGAGTGTAGATCAAGAACAGAAGGGGACCGAGCACTGAACCTTGGGGAACCCCCACAGTAAGGGGATGGGACGGGGAGGAGGAACCTGCAAAAGAGACTGAGAATGAAGGACCGGAGAGATAAGAGGAGAACCAGGAGAGGACGGAGTCTGTGAAGCCAAGGTTGGATAGCGAAGTCACACAGCTGACAAGTGCATCCACCAAGTACCCACATCAGAGCAGAAGGGCCTGCTTTCTGGGGCCCCCTGAAGTGCCCAGAGACGGCTTCGCAGGCCAGCCACTTACTTGGATTCCGGAGGAGTTGGTCCGCGAAGGACACGGGGCGCCTTTCGCCATTAGGAACGCCTCCGGTCGCACGGCTCCCGATCGGCGTGTACGCCACGTGGCCGAGGCTCAGCTCCACCATCCCCGATTCTACCTGTGGGCACGCAACAAGCTCAGCTTGACCGCTACAGGGCCACCGCTCTGCCTGCGGGCACAGAGCGTGGTCAGTGTCCCCACCACATGGCCACTGCTCTGACTGCGGGCACAGAGTACAGTCAGCGTGCCCACCGCATGGCCACCGCTCTGCCTGCAGGCACAGAGCATGGTCAGTGTGCCCACCACATGGCCACACCACTGTGGGCACAGAGTACAGTCAGTATGTCCACCAAATAGCCCTGCCTCTCCCTGAGGGCACAGAGTGACCACCCAGTGTCCCACCCCCACCCTGATCCCCTCAAGTTCTTTTGCCCATGAGTCCCTGTGGGGAAGGCTGGCTGGACACCCCAAGGACTCTGCATGTGGCCAGAGGGCCTCTGGGGTAGGCCCTGAAATGAGAAGCCCAGAGACTGAAGGGGTAAACTCAGGCATGGACTTCTCCCCAAGAGAAGAGCATAGTTTGGACGCTTAGGGTTTGCCGATGCCCGCTCACCCACCTTCCTGCAGAAGAAGTCAGGGGAGCCGGTGCCGACGGCCAGCTGCGCTGCGTACGTCAGGGTCTCCCGGACGGGGAGGTAGCCCAGAAAAGTGTCCTCCTCCAACAGCAGTGGAGAGGACACTGAAGTCAGTCCAGCCCCACACTGAAGACCTGCAGCAGCTAGACTGTCCGGCCAGGACACCGCACTGCAGCGTTTACACCGCCTGGCCGGGAGGCCTCCCTGCAGTGGACACTGCCCGGCCAGGGAGTCACACGGCAGTGCCTACACCGCACAGACGGCACACACGCTGCGGCACCTAGACTGCCTGCCCGGGAAACCACCCAGTAGCCATGCGGGTCCCCACCTGCAGGGCATAGGAGATGCAATCCTGAAACTGGTCGGGGTGCGGCCGGTGGCTTTCACACACACGTCTCCCACTAGTGTCCCCTGCTGTCTCAGCTGCCCCGATGGCACGTCCGGCAGCGTGGTCCTCCCAGAACCTGTCGCGGGGGAGAGGGGAGGGATGGGAGAGCCGGGGAGGGAGGAGAGCCCTGAGACGGGAGCCCGGACAGAAACGGGCCACGTGCGGGAAGAGTTGCGCGGGGAAAGAGCTGGGGGAGCCGAGGGGTGGGCAGGAGGGGGGCAGGGATGGCCTGGGGGGATGGGAAGAGTGGGGTCCAAGGAGATGGGCCCACAGACGCTGCCCGAAAGTGCCACTGCCCCACTGCCCTCCCACCTCCCGAGCCCCAGCTGGGTCCCCGGTGGCTGGGCCGCAGCAACAAAGCCAGGCTAGGCCTCTGCCTGAAAGGGGTCAGAGCCACTGGCCGGACCGGAGCCCCCGCTCACCTGAGCTCCCCAGGACCCCCAGCATCTGCCCACTCTCTAGGTACAGCGAGACGCCCTTCAGGATCTGCCGGGTCCACTTCTGCCCTCTGACCGCAGCGGCCCACCGAGGCCCGACCCGCTTGCTGGAGAGGAAGGAGCCCATGGTGACGGCAACGCCGGGGCAGGGGACATGGGGCAGCAGTGGGCAGGGGGTGGGAAGGGGCAGGAGGGGCTGGAGCTGAGAGAGAAGCAGGAGGGGGTAGGGGTCAGGGCTCCCCAGGGGGTCAGGGAGCGTCAAAGGACTCGGGAATGCCAGAGGGCCGGGAGTGGGCGGGGATGGGATCAGGGGATACCCAGGGGATCAGAAAGGGTCGTGGGGTTCAGGAGGGGACTTGAGGGAGATCAGGAGGGAGTGGGAGGGCCAGGAAGTGGCAGGGAGGCAGGGGCTGCTGAGGGGGAGAGGAGGGGTCACGGGGTGCCGGGGGAGAGCAGGAGGGGTCAGGAAGTCCTGACCTGTCTCCAGGTGTTGTTTTGTTTTCTGTCTCCCCCTTCTAGACCGGGAGCCCGTTGTTCGGTAGGGACCGTCTCTATATGTTGCCGACTTGTACTTCCCAAGCGTTTAGTACAGTGCTCTACACACTGTAAGCGCTCAATAAATAAATACGATTGAATGAATGAATGAACGATACAGTTCCCAAAGCTATATCGATCTACACTTACTCCCTTGGTGACCTCATTCGCTCCCAAGGCTTCAGCTATCAACTCTACGCTGATGGCACCCAGATCACTTTAAGTTTATCCTTTCCTGCCTTAACTCAGCCCTCTCCTCTGCCAGACGCAACTATTTCTCCTCCCTTATTGACACCCATGCCCATCATCCCCGCCAGCTCTTCTGTACATTCAACTCCCTTCTCAGGCCCCCGGTTCCTCCCCCTTCTCCTTCCCTCACCCCTAACTATCTGGCCTCCTACTTCATTAACAAAATTAAATCCATCAGGTCCGACCTCCCCAAAGTCACTTCCCCCACTTCTCCAAACCCCCCCGGCTCTCAACACTCTCTGCTACTCTCCCATCCTTCCCAGCAGTATCCTCAGAGGAGCTCTCCTCCCTCCTCTCAAGTGCTGCTCTGGCCACCTGTGCTTCTGACCCCATTCCCTCTCATCTCATGAAATCTCTCGCTCCATCCCTTCTCCCCTCCTTAACTTCCATCTTCAACCGCTCACTCTCCACTGGTTCCTTCCCCTCTGCCTTCAAACATGTCCATGTCTCCCCAATCCTAAAAAAACCCTCTCTTGACCCCACCTCACCTTCTAGTTATCGCCCCATATCCCTCCTACCATTCCTTTCCAAACTCCTTGAACGAGTTGTCTACACGCGCTGCCTCGAATTCCTCAACACCAACTCTCTCCTCGACCCCCTCCAGTCTGGCTTCCGTCCCCTACATTCCACAGAAACTGCCCTCTCAAAGGTCACCAATGACCTCCTGCTTGCCAAATCTAACGGCTCATACTCAGTCCTAATCCTCCTCGACCTCTCAGCTGCCTTCGACAATGTGGTCCACCCCCTTCTCCTCAACACGCTATCTGACCTTGGCTTCACAGACTCCGTCCCCTCCTGGTTCTCCTCTTATCTCTGCGGTCGTTCATTCTCAGTCTCTTTCGCAAGCTCCTCCTCCCCCTCCCATCCCCTTACTGTGGGGGCTCCCCAAGGTTCAGTGCTTGGTCCCCTTCTGTTCTCGATCTACACGCACTCCCTTGGTGACCTCATTCGCTCCCACGGCTTCAACTATCATCTCTACGCTGATGACACCCAGATCTACATCTCTGCCCCTGCTCTCTCCCCCTCTCTCCAGGCTCGCATCTCCTCCTGCCTTCAGGACATCTCCATCTGGATGTCTGCCCGCCAACTAAAACTCAACATGTCCAAGACTGAACTCCTTGTCTTCCCTCCCAAACCCTGCCCTCTCCCTGACTTTCCCATCTCTGTTGACGGCACTACCATCCTTCCCGTCTCACAAGCCCGCAAACTTGGTGTCATCCTCGACTCTGCTCTCTCATTCACCCCTCACATCCGAGCCGTCACCAAAACCTGCCGGTCTCAGCTCCGCAACATTGCCATGATCCGCCCTTTCCTCTCCATCCATACCGCTACCCTGCTCGTTCAAGCTCTCATCCTATTCCATCTGGACTACCGCATCAGCCTTCTCTCTGATCTCCCATCCTCGTGTCTCTCCCCACTTCAATCCATACTTCATGCTGCTGCCCGGATTGTCTTTGTCCAGAAACTCTCTGGACATGTTACTCCCCTTCTCAAAAATCTCCAGTGGCTACCAATCAATCTGCGCATCAGGCAGAAACTCCTCACCCTGGGCTTGAAGGCTCTCCATCACCTCGCCCCCTCCTACCTCACCTCCCTTCTCTTCTTCTACAGCCCACCCCGCACCCTCGGCTCCTCTGCCGCTAATCTCCTCACCATACCTCGTTCTCGCCTGTCCCGCCAACGACCCACGGCCCACATCATCTCCCGGGCCTGGAATGCCCTCCCTCTGCCCATCCGCCAAACTAGCTCTCTTCCTCCCTTCAAGGCCTTACTGAGAGCTCACCTCCTCCAGAAGGCCTTCCCAGACTGAGCCCCTTCTTTCCTCTCCCTTTCATCCCCCTCTCCAGCCCCCCATCTTACCTCCTTCCCTTCCCCACAGCACCTGTATATATGTATATATGTTTGTACATATTTATTACTCTATTTATTTATTTTACTTGTACATATCTATTCTATTTATTTTACTTTGTTAGTATGTTTGGTTTTGTTCTCTGTCTCCCCCTTTTAG